>NW_026611338.1:247500-385000 GCF_029633865.1 Lampris incognitus
ATGGTCCCTCAGTTTGGCTCAGTCGCATCATCGGGACCCCAATTTGGTCCCCTGTTTCACTACAACAAAGCCCAAAGTCGCGCGACGTTTCGCTTTTCTTCAACCCTCTTCAGGCGAGGGTTTAGACTTTTCCACGAGCGGCATGTCGGTGGCCTTCTAAGGCTCGTGAAAATCAAATCACTTGATTGGAAGCTGCCAATTTGCCATAACAATATGGAAGGACCTCTAAAATCTGTTGTACATACTTTGTGCTACTGCACTTACCAGCATGCTTTGTGTCTTGCACATTTCCTATGTTCTTGTGGGTTTCGAAACATGTGAACCAATGGAATGTATTTGCTCTTTGTATTTTTATTTGAATTTTGTTATTAGCCAATGATGTGGTGTGGAGTTGTTATGCCCGCGAAATCACGAGCTTCGCAACGGTCCATCTCCTCACGGAGAGGGAGGAGTTAGGCAGCCCGAGTGAGTACGACGAAGAGAGAGGGCCATTTTTCTGCTGCTCCGTCTAAGTACCCGTTTCGCGGAGACTTTATACACAGCCCGTGTACTAGGCCCGCATTTGAGGTCAGGAGTGTTGCGATTGGCCCGCGGTCGTATGCTTGCTGGTGGGCTTTGTTTTAGTATGCCGATTATTTTGTTTATGCCCCATAGCCAGTGTCGCCGCTAGCTAGCTAAGTGCATTTAGCATCCAGTGCTAGTGTGTTAGCTAGCCGACTAGAGTTGTGGAGGCTAGTCAGAAGTCATCGGGCTGCGCTGGACGGTGATCTAACTAGGGGAGCCGCTCTGCTCCATTCCTGGGACCTGTCTGCTATCCAAAGAGGACTCGCTTCATCTGCTCTATCTTCGCCAGGGTTGTTTGAACATTGCAACCTTTGGCCATTTGCTACCGGGGAGCCGACACATGCCAGCTGCTAGGCTAGCACTACGCCTTCCATCCTCTGGACTGCACACAGCCTCCCGGTCGAGTAACCCGAAAATTTCATTTATACTCACACACACACGCACACTTTTATCTCGTCGCCTGGGCATCGTGGCGGTGGCTGCCTTGCCCTCCGCTCAGAGAGCTGCTTTAATGTGCACCAACGGGCCCCAACGGAAAGTGCTGGGTATTTGTGTGTTCTTTTGATACTTTCTTCCTGTTTATTGTGACCGCTTGTCCCACCCTGTGTAATTTCAATTAATGTTTATTTAATCAGCAATACTACACTCGTGTGGTACTCTCTCTCTCTCTCTCATTATTATCAAATAAATCCTATTATTATTAATTATATTTCGGGTGTATTGGCAGCTCATTTTCCGCATATGCAAAGCCTAGGTTACTTATAGAGTGCTGGTAATAAGCTTGTACAGTAATTCAGTACACAGCAGAGTTATAAGATCTGCATTGACCACATGTTTGTTTCATTCTGGGAAGATATACCATTCACCAGCCTTAGCTAAGTGTAGTACTTTCACAGTGGAGGCACCGCGCTACTAAATTGATTATTATCTTGGTTAATTATTTCTATTATCAATTATCACTAATATTGTCATTAGTGACACTAGCCTACTAGTACACAGGAGGTTCAGCCAGCTCACCATTCCACCGCTGAGAACTCAGGATGCTGTTGCGCTATTGATTTGTATTGTAACACTTTAGTAACTGGTAGCATTAGGCTTTTGTCTTGTTTAAATGTGCTTGGCGTTGCCCGCCAGTGAAAAAGGGGTTACAAATAGCTTTACACTAGTCCAACTCACCGAGCAGGGGGCGACGTCCCTCTTTGTCGGAGTCCGTCGTAAAAAGAGAGAGTGAACCACAGCTCCGCCTCTAAATACGTCACTGGGAAATATGACACCACCTCCGGTGGGTGTGTGCTTTCCCCCGGGACAGACGTTCCCTAACCATGCCGTTGTCCCGGGAAAATGGACCCGCCCATCTGTTGGATCGCCAGGTCTTTCTCCGGAAACACCGGATGACGACCCAGTCGCCGGGGAGGTAGGAATGGAGAACCTTCTCAGCTGGGGTGGGGAGAGCAGCTGCCACCTGTTTGGGAGACTTGGGAGAGAGCAGAGGAGAGATTACAGCAGTGCTGTAGCATAGCATGCTCGTAAAGAGCGGTTTGGGGAAGAGCTCCCGGCGCAGGGCCCGTTCCCATGGTCGGAGGCCGTCCCATGACAATCTCAAAAGGACTAAGCCCTGCTCTGGAGTGTCTTTGTCGCACGCGCATGTACATAAGTACCAGAAGACGTAAGAAACTGTCTCTGTTGCCAGAGAGCACCAAAGTCCACGCCGAAAGCGTAGCGTGAATCCGTGTAGATGGTGACAGACCAGCCAGCTGCCAGCTCGCAGGCCGCAGAGAGGGCCGTGAGTTCAGCAGCCTGTGCAGAGAGGTGAGAGGGCAACGAGCTGCAATTAAGGCAAGCGGAGGCAGAGCAAACGACCCAACCAACCTGACATTGGCCGGTGGTAAGACAGCGGGAAGCCGACCCATCCACAAAAAGGACAACGTCAGGGTTGGCAAGAGGAGTGGAGCTGAGATCAGGCTGAGGTGAACAAACAGCAGAGACAGCTGCAACGCAGTCGTGTGGTTCACCATCGTCTGGTGAGGGAAGAAGGGTGGCGGGGTTAAGGACAGTGCAACGTTTGACAGTGATGGTGGGCATGTCAAGGAGCACAGTGTTGTAACGTAGCCACCGGGCTGCGGACAGCTGTGACCTTTTCTGTTCAAGTAGGAGGAGCGGGACCGCATGGGGAACCAGGAGAGTAACGTCGGAGTACCCCACGATGTCTCGCGAGGCCATCACAGCCTTTTCAGCAGCAGCGACGGCTCGAAGGCAGCGAGGCAAGCCAGCCGCTACCGGGTCAAGTTTGGCGGAGAAGTAAGCCACAGGGCGCAGCTTGCAGTCCCCCATGAGACTGACTGCAAGAGGACGGAGATCATGCAGCCGTTGCGCTCATCCACAGTTTGAGTGAATGCTTGAGCGGGCTCCGGATAGCCAAGAGTTGGTGCGATTTGGAGCTGGACTTTCAGTCCCTCAAAGGCTTTAGTTGCCTCTGGGGTCCACAAGAGGACCTGTGAGGCGGGTGCATGAGAGTCAATGAGGGCCCGAAGGGGTTTGTCAAAGGTTGCACATGCCGGAACGAACAAGCGACACAGTAGGAAGCCATGCCTAAGAACAGGGTATCTGCAGGTTTCACTAAGTTAATTTCAAGACTTTATAAGACCTTTTTAATGCCACTTGGATCGGAATTTAAGACCAAGATCTACAACAAAATATATACATATGGTTGGTAAGCCCTAACGCCCAACAGCTGAATATTTAAATATTTGATTCGCGCGAGTGCAGTTTTATCGAAATGGTTAAACAAATGTATGTTTTGTGACACGCTGATGTTGTAACCGCATTTCTTGACGTTCAGACCGAATATTTAAAGATTTGATTCGCGGAATTTCGCGCGATTGCAAACAGATAAGCTGAAGTCCTCCTCCATGTTGAAAAAGCTGCCATAAACTACACGCTGCTGTGACTGGTTGATTCGCTGTGAGCATTTGATGACAAAACAACGAATCACAGCAGAGCGCGCAGCGGAGGTCCCTCCCCCCTCCATCTGGCCGATCAATTCTAGCATCAACTTTTCTTCTTCTTCTCTCGGCTGCTATTTTGTCATGACTTAGTTAGCATTTGTCCGCCAAATTCTGTATAGGCTATACCATTTAGCAATTAACCGCTCAGTAAAACCAACATCGGTATTCTTTTCGATAACTAGTTACATTAATATTACCTACAACCGTGAGTTGCAGGTAATATTGCCATGGTATCGCATCATCCAGGTCATTTCTTTGTCTATGGGGGATACATATTTGTTTTAATTACAGGGAATAGCATGCTATAGGTAACAGGTGCGCCTGATACGAACCTGGAATTCATGAAAATAGCATGTGTGTTAGAGTTTATGGGAGACCCCAAGCGCACGACACCAGACAGAGATGGGGTTAGCCGAAAACTGGCGTACTTTATTCAAACATAGGAAGGCAATGAGCGACAAGGAAAAAACGGAAAGTCCAAGGGGGGAAAAAACTCGCGGGTAATCCAAACGGGAACAAGGCAGGATACTTCCACGGGGAAACCTTGCAAGGGAAAAACATGAACCAAGGGCTGGGATGAGTTCGTAGAGAAAAGGACCGTGAGAGGAGAGTCGCCGCTACTGCGGGGAGGTAACAACACGAACTGACAACGGGCACGTGGGAGGCCACCAAACTTAAGCCCAGCCCTGATGACTAAGCCCGGCCCTGACGAGCCGATTGGCTGCCGGCATGGGGTGGGCGGGCCACGGTGCGGGGTGGGCGAGCCATAACACTTGTTTCCCTTTTATTTTATTTTTTCCCCCTCAAAATTCACTTAATCCTACCAAATGACCACTTCTATTAGTGCGAGACCGAGGGTGAACAGCCGCTTAATTGTCAGTGCACGACCTCATCTGGTTTCAATAGTACGCGTTTTAAATGATCATTTTATCCTTTAAAGAATTCTGCTTACCCGTGCGATGAATCTCCCAGGGTTTTGCTGAGGGATCTCAGCGACACCGACCAAACGGACCACCCGCCTCTCCCTTTCTTCTTCTCAAACCTGGTGAGGTTATTGGGAGATCGGTGACTATGTCCTTGTCCCGAGATGATCGGTCAGCCGGTTGTCCGTCTGGCGGGGCGACGTGAGATCCCGCTTCTGACACCAAATTGTTGTGGATTTTCCTTTATCCTTTTAATGGGCTCTTGCCCCAGGAACCTCTGGGGAGAATAATCATCGGACAAATATTAAAGAAAACAGAGAATCTTTAATGCATCTGCAGATGGAGAGACATAAGGCCACACAGAGGTTCGTCTGTGAGGATATGCTCTGCCTCTGAGCTGGAGATAGTGGTTTTTTATAGAACAGTCCGTCGCGTCATACACTATGTTTCCTGCGTCAACTAAGGTGTAATCTTAAAAAGGAATGAAGGAAAAATCTACGTTAATCACGTTCTGTGCCTCATGAGTGTCTGTACGCCTGTTGCACTTGTCTTTTGCTCAACCTGGCCGTTCCTGGGATGCGGCAACGGGGAGGCAAGCATAATAACAGTTGCTATGTGGCCCCATGGAAGGTACGCATGAGAACAATGGTCATGTGTGTCTGCAGTGAATGAGAAGTTTCATACACACAGACAAGTGGAAAACCACAGAGTACATACGGAGTGCATATGGAGAACATTTTGTACTCCACATACATCACCAACATCCTGCTCAGCTCTCCCCTTCTCAGCCTCCTCCTGCTCAGCTGCACCACTCTCCTCTCAGAGCCTCACCGCAGCCACATCGTGATGACACGACTGGTACGAATGACATTGCGAGCTACTTGGTGCGCCGAGAGCTTGTGAATTCCGGTCTCATCCAGTTCAACGAGCGCCCAGAAAATTATTGGGCATGGAACTCCTCTTTCTTCAACGCCATTGAAGGACTGAACTTAACTGCCAGCGAGGAGCTCGACCTCTTGACAAAGTCGTTAGGAAAAGAGTTCTCAGAGCACGTTACAAGGATTCGCTATGTGCACGTCACCGACCCTGTAGTGGGCCTACAACATGTCTGGGAACGCCTAGAAGAGTGCTCCCCTGAAGTGATCGAGAGAGCGCTCTTCGAGAGGATAGAGAACTTTCCAAAAATCGCTGAGAAAGACCCCGTAAAGTTGAGGGAACTGGGAGACCTGCTGATGGAGTTAGACTCTGCTAAGTGTGAGGGCTACCTGCCGGGGATCTCGTACCTGGACACCGCCAGGCGTGTCAACCCGATCGTTGAGAAGCTGCCACACAGTCTACAAGAGAGATGGATAACTAAGGGTTCCCAGTACAAAGAGCAGCACCATGTCTCTCGCCCCCCCCCATTCACCTTCTTCGCAGACTTCATCTGCAGCGAGGCACACAGAAGAAACGACCCCAGCTTTACTCTCCCTTCAGCTCCCTCGAAAACGTCCAACAAGTCCTCCACAGGGTCCTCAAAACATGAGCGATCAGAAAAGGAATCAAGACACGCCAAAAGGCATGTCTCCACCCACAAGACAGAGGTCTCAACAAACCGCTCAGCTTCTCAGTCACGCAGTTCGAGCAGCAAGCCTGGCGACAAAGGTAAACAATGTCCCATCCATCAGAAGCGCCATCCTCTAAAGAAATGTCGGGGTTTTCGAAGCAAGTCTCTTGAGGAGCGCAAAGCCTTTCTGAAAGAGATTGGTGCCTGCTACAGGTGTTGCTCCTCCACAACTCACCTGGCGAAGAACTGTAAGGCAACTTTGAAGTGCAGCGAATGTGAGAGCGATGACCACATAGCGGCGCTCCACCCTGGACCTCCTCCACGGGACAAAAAAGACAAGGACCCCACCTCAGAGCATGGCGGGGAGAGTGAAGAGGAGGCGCCTCCACCAGCAGTCATCTCTAAATGCACAGAAGTTTGTGGCAGAGGCCAAAGCCTCAGATCCTGTGCCAAAATCTGCCTGGTGAAGGTATACGCCAAAGCACACCCAGACAGAGCTAGTAACGTCTACATCGTCCTGGACGACCAGAGCAACAGATCTCTGGCGAGGTCTGATTTCTTCCACCTCATCCAAATCAGAGGTTCAGACTCACTGTACACCCTGCGTACATGTGCAGGTGTCACCGAGACATCTGGAAGAAGAGCCACAGGGTTCTTGGCGGAGTCGTTGGATGGAAAAAAACAAGTGTGCTGCTTCCAACACTCATTGAGTGCAACCATATGCCTGACGATCGGTCAGAAATCCCGACCCCAGAAGCTGCACAGCACCACAGCCACCTGAAGTCCATCGCTCGCAGAATCCCTCGCCTGGACCCTGAAGCCCAGATCCTGATACTTCTGGGACGCCACATCCTTCAGGTCCACAAAGTCAGGGAGCAACGCAATGGTCCTCCCAGCGCCCCCTATGCCCAACGTCTAGACCTGGGTTGGGTGGTTATAGGGGACGTGTGCCTGGGTTCAGCCCACAAGCCAGCAGCTGTGACTTCCTATCGCACCAGCGTGCTCGAAAACGGAAGGCCGTCTCTCCTCACTCCGTGCCCCAACCGTCTCCAGGTCAAGGAAAGGTTCCTCCTTACAGCATCAAACATGACACCCCAGTCCCTGATGACGACAAAGTGGGGCTTTCCATCGAAGATCGTCTGTTCCTGGAGTTCATGGACAGAGAGATGGTGATGGACGACACCAACAGCTGGGTGGTGCCTCTCCCATTCCGATCCCCTCGTCGACGGCTCCCGAACAATCGAGACCAAGCTCTCAGCAGACTTACCTCTCCCCGCCGCACCCTGGAAAGAAAGCCTAAGATGAAAGCCGACTTCGTCAAACCTTCATGCAAAACATCTTGTATTTATTTATGTATTTGTATTATATAATACAGACAAGAAGGAAAAAGGCAGAGACAAACATTGAAAAAGTCAATTTCTGTTAATGTGTTTTACATGTTATGCATTGCATTTCAAATAAAAGTCCAAAAGTAAGACTAAGGTCCATTTTTGGTATTTTTGGTACTCACTATAGGGGGCTGTTTTACTCCAGAAACATACATATATACTGTTTATGTGTATGTGTATTTGTATATGTATATGTTGAGGAGCTGCTGTATCAAAATTAGTTGTCTTCCTCCAGAACTTAGTAAATTTGTCCATACATAGGTTCAGGGATAAAGTCCGCTTTTCTATGTTATATATTCATTTTATGATTCCAATCCATTCCTCTTTGCTGTAGCTCAGCATTTAAATAATTTTTCTTAGATTTGTTGGTTTAGTCAGTGTTTCCTCTACCCAAAATGTGTTATGCTTTTCTTTCACAAATGTGGGAATGATGGTCCAAAATTGCGTTAAAATGTACAAAACAGTGAAATTTATCTTGCCTGGCCGGCCAGCACTCTAGATACTCAGCACCCAAAAGCTCTGATCCTAGAATCGCCTCTGGTCAGCGCCAATCTTGTTATACGCAGCAAAAGACTGTGGCTGACTAGATAGCTATATCAGATGGCATAATTTTCTTGAATTATTAATTGATTATTAGCATTACACAATGTGTGAATTAATGTAATGTTTGATTTTGCAGTTTGGATGAGAAAAAACCCCGCAAGTTGGGTGTGAGATGGATGAAAAAGAAGAATTCTGGAATGAGTTGGACGACATGGTGGAGAGGGTACCCAAGGAGGAGAGAGTGGTGATTGGAGCGGACTTCAATGGACATGTTGGTGAAGGGAACAGAGGTGATGAGGAGGTGATGGGAAAGTATGGAGTCAAGAAGAGAAATGTGGAAGGACAGATGGTGGTCGATTTTGCGAAAAGGATGGAAATGGCTGTGGTGAATACATATTTCAAGAAGAGGGAGGAACACAGGGTGACGTACAAGAGTGGAGGAAAGTGCACACAGGTGGACTATATCTTATGTAGAAAGCACCATCTAAAAGGGATTGGAGACTGCAAGGTGGTGACAGGGGAGAGCGTAGCCAGGCAGCATCGGATGGTGGTCTGTAGGATGACTTTGGAGACCAAGAAGAGGAAGCGAGTGAAGACACAGCCGAAGATCAAATGGTGGAAGTTGAAGAAGGAAGACTGTTGTGTGGAGTTCAGGCAGGAGTTAAGACAGGCACTGGGTGGTAGTGAAGAGTTGCCAGATGGCTGGAAAACCACTGCAGAAATAGTGAGGGAGACAGCTAGGAAGGTACTTGGTGTGTCATCAGGACAGAGGAAGGAAGACAAGGAGACTTGGTGGTGGAATGAGGAAGTACAGCAAATTATACAGAGGAAAAGGTTGGCAAAGAAGAAGTGGGATAGTCAGAGAGATGAAGAAAGTAGACAGGAGTACAAGGAGATGCAGCGTAAAGCAAAGAGAGAGGTGGCAAAGGCAAAGGAAAAGGCGTATGGTGAGTTGTATGACAGATTAGACACTAAGGAAGGAGAAAAGGACTTGTACCGATTGGCTAGACAGAGGGACCAAGCTGCAAAGGATGTGCAGCAAGTTAGGGCGATCAAGGATAGAGATGGAAATGTGCTGACAAGCGAGGAGAGTGTGCTAAGAAGGTGGAAGGAATACTTTGAGGGACTGATGAATGAAGAAAATGAGAGAGAGAGAAGGTTGGATGATGTAGGGATTGTGAATCAGGAAGTTCAGCGGATTAGCAAGGAGGAAGTGAGGGCAGCTATGAAGAGGATGAAGAATGGAAAGGCAGTTGGTCCTGATGACATACCTGTGGAGGCATGGAGATGTTTAGGAGAGATGGCAGTGGAGTTTCTAACTAGATTGTTTAACACAATCCTGGAAAGTGAGAGGATGCCTGAGGAGTGGAGAAGAAGCATACTGGTACCGATTTTCAAGAACAAGGGCGATGTGCAGAACTGTAACAACTACAGAGGTATAAAGTTGATCAGCCACAGCATGAAGATTTGGGAAAGAGTAATAGAAGCTAGGTTAAGAGGAGAGGTGACGATCAGCGAGCAGCAGTATGGTTTCATGCCACGAAAGAGCACCACAGATGCGATGTTTGCTTTGAGAATGTTGATTGAGAAGTATAGAGAAGGCCAGAAAGAGTTGCACTGTGTCTTTGTAGATTTAGAGAAAGCTTACGACAGAGTACCGAGAGAGGAGGTGTGGTATTGTATGAGGAAGTCAGGAGTTGCAGAGAAGTATGTAGGAGTGGTGCAGGATACGTATGAGGGAAGTGTGACAATGGTGAGGTGTGCGGTTGGAATGACGGATGGGTTCAAGGTGGAGGTGGGATTACATCAAGGATCGGCTCTTAGCCCTTTCTTGTTTGCAATGGTGATGGACAGGTTGACGGACAAGATCAGGCAGGAGTCTCCATGGACGATGATGTTCGCGGATGACATTGTGATCTGTAGTGAGAGTAGGGTGCAGGTTGAGGAGAGCCTGGAGAGGTGGAGGTATGCACTGGAGAGAAGAGGAATGAAAGTCAGTAGGAGCAAGACGGAATACCTATGCGTGAATGAGAGAGAGGACAGTGGAATGGTCAGGATGCAAGGAGTGGAGGTGACAAAGACATCTGAGTTTAAATACTTGGGGTCAACTGTCCAAAGTAACGGGGAGTGCAGTAGAGAGGTGAAAAAGAGAGTGCAGGCAGGTTGGAGTGGGTGGAGAAGAGTGTCAGGAGTGATTTGCGACAGAAGGGTACCAGCAAGAGTTAAAGGGAAAGTTTACAAGATGGTTGTGAGACCAGCTATGTTATATGGTTTGGAGACATTGGCACTGACGAAAAGACAGGAGGCGGAGCTGGAGGTGGCAGAGTTGAAGATGCTAAGATTTTCACTGGGAGTAACGAAGAAGGACAGGATTAGGAACGATTATATTAGAGGGACCGCTCAGGTTGGACGGTTTGGAGACAAAGCAAGAGAGGCAAGATTGAGATGGCTTGGACATGTGTGGAGGAGAGATGCTGAGTATATTGGGAGAAGGATGCTGAATATGGAGCTGCCAGGGAAGAGGAGAAGAGGAAGGCCAAAGAGGAGGTTTATGGATGTGGTGAGGGAAGACATGCAGGTGGCTGGTGTGACAGAGGAAGACGCAGAAGACAGGAAGAAATGGAAACGGATGATCTGCTGTGGCGACCCCTAACGGGAGCAGCCGAAAGTAGTAGTAGTAGGATGAAAAAAAAAAGGAGCCGCTGTGGGTACCACATACTGGAATGAGAAGCATGCAAAAGTGTTTATGCACTTTGTGTTAAGTTTGATAAGTTAACTTTTGTTGGTGCCTATAATACAGTTAATACGGTAGCCTGTTTCGTTAGTCACTTCTCCAGCAGTCTTTACGGTAACCCTCCTGTTAGGAGGAAGGCGCGCTGCTAGTGAAAGGCACTTGTTGAAATGTTTGGTAGGCTGAGGCCACTTGCTGTTGAGAGCGCAAATAAGTTCAGTTAAATAAGTACAGTTGTCTTATTTGAAACTAACATTGGTAGCAGAGGATGGTTGCCTCGAATGACTTCAGACAGCCTCCTGGATTTGACGAAAAGAAGCCGTATGAAAACTGGAAAAATTAAGTGGAAATATGGAGACGGGTGACGAACTTGGACAAGAAAAAGCAAGCGTTGGCTGTGGCTCTATCGTTGACAGGTAGAGCGAGGGATACTGCTTTAGGAATAAATGTGGATGATCTAAATAAGGATGATGGAATGACCACTTTGATTGGGGAACTTGACAAGATTTTTTTGAGAGAAGAGAAGGACCGGGCTTACGAAGCCTATTCTGAGTTTGATCGAATATCGAGGGAAAATGGCGTCTCGATGGTGGACTTTATTGTTGATTTTGAACAGAAATACAACAGGATCCGTAAATTCGAGATGGTTCTGCCCGACGCTGTTTTGGCGTTTAAACTACTGGATACAGCAAGTCTTGATGTGAAAGACAAGCAACTGGCATTGACTGCATGTGGTAAACACACTTTTGATTATATGAAGTCAGCACTGAAACGCATATTCGGAGAAAAACATGAGCAGAAGGCGGGAGCCATTAACGTGAGTCAGGATGCAGCCTACTACACAGATCAAAGAAAACCGCACCCACGAACCCAAAGTGTGCAAGCTAGAGGACCACTCGCAGGCACAAATCCACTTGATAAGTACGGAAGACGAACAAAGTGTGGGATTTGTCAAAGCACATTCCACTGGGTGAAAGATTGCCCACATAAGAAAGAACACGTAAAGATAACAGAAGAAAATAAATGCACAGAAGAACCTGATGAGTGTAATATAACGCTGTTTTCTAAGGAATCGGATACGGAAATATTCATGGTTGAGGCTCTGGGATCAGCTGTCATTGACACGGCATGCACAAGGACTGTCTGTGGTGAAAAATGGCTGAATAACTATGTAGGGGGACTAAATGAGAAAGAAGTACAGAAAATAGTTAACACAGAGAGTAGCAAGCCTTTCAAGTTTGGGGATGGGCGAGTTGTACATTCGACAAAAAAGGTCAAGATACCAGCCAAGATAGGAGAAACAAAATGCTGTAGACACAGAAGTGGTCCCATCTGACATCCCTTTACTGCTGAGTAAAACGTCGCTAAAGAGAGCAGGAGCTGTGCTGAACTTGGAGAACGATACAGCAATAATGTTTCGGCAACCGATAGCTCTGAAGATGACCTCCTTAGGACACTACTGTCTGAACATAATGGATAATGAGTCACCATGCGATACATATGAGAATGTGGTCCTGGCCATCACAGAGAATATGACTAAGGAACAAAAACACAAAGCTTTACTGAAACTTCACAAGCAATTCGGACATGCATCAGTTGACAAACTGAAGAAGCTGCTGATAAATGCTGGAAACTCTGATAACGAGAGCACTGCTATTCTAGAGGAGATAGTAGGAAAATGTGAGATTTGTCTTAAGTACAGCAAGCCTAAGCCTAAGCCCAAGCTTGCTGTTGGGTCTGCCCATGGCCTCCCGATACAATGAGACTGTGGCAGTAGATTTACATGAGCTAGAACCGAATGTGTGGTACCTGCACATTATCGATCACTTCACACGCTTCAGTGCGGGTGGCATTGTGACCTCAAAGAAACCAAGTGTGATAGTGAAATGCTTTGGACATTCCTGGATCAGTGTCCATGGTCCACCGGAGCGTCTCTTCAGCGACAACGGTGGCGAGTTCAACAACGAGGAAATAAGAGACATGGCAGAGAACTTCAACATCGAGATAAAGACGACTGCTGGCTATAGTCCAGCGGTCGGGAACCTATGGCTCGCGAGCCATATATGGCTCTTCCGGTGACGGCATATGGCTCCCAGACAATTTTGAGTTGAAAATTATTTTTTTTTCAAAAAAATCAGTTTGGAACTGATTTTAAAATACTTGTGATATTTCTTAATAATACTGTGTCATTTTAAAGTAAACAGAAATTAGTTTTGAAGATAAATTTCACGGGTCACCCGTGGGTCGGGTCGGGAACCAATGGCTCGCGAGCATTTCCGGGTCATTGTAAAGGTGAAGAAATCAATTTTATCAGATAGCCAACTAGTTTATCCGCTTCAACCCTTGTAACGGAAAAGATGGCGAAAAGAAAAAAAGACGATGATTACCGTGCATTCCAGGCTGCGTGGACAGAGGAATTTGCATTTGTGGAGAGAGCAGGATCTGCGGTATGTCTAATATGCAATGATAAAATTGCATCGATGAAACGGTCAAATATAAAGCGGCACTTCGATACGCACCATGCTTCATTTGCATCGAAATATCCAGCGGGGGACAGCAGGAGAAGGGCATGCGAGGAGCTACAGCGGAGAGTGCAGACGAGTCAGCAGCAACTACGTGTGTGGACCAAGCAAGGTGACGGGAATTCCGCTAGCTTTGCGGGGGCTTTGGCAATAGTAAGGAATGGAAAGTCATTCACAGATGGCGAGTATGCCAAAACATTCATGCTTGATGTGGCCAATGAACTGTTTGATGACTTCCCAAATAAAGACAAGATAATCAAACGAATAAAAGACATGTCCCTGTCAGCAAGAACTGTGCACGATCATAGCAATCAAGTCGAGGAAACACAAATTAAGGACATAAACGCCGGGACATACTTTTCTCTCGCGTTAGATGAGTCAACAGACGTTAGCCATCTATCTCAGTGCAGTATCATTGCCAGGTATGCTGCAGGTGACACACTGCGTGAGGAAAGCTTGGCTGTTTTGCCAATGAAAGGGACAACAAGAGGAGAGGATTTATTCATGTCTTTCATGGAGTTTGCTAAAGAAAAAAAACTACCGATGGATAAACTTATTTCTGTCTGTACTGATGGTGCACTCTGTATGTTGGGGAAGAACAAAGGATTTGTAGCGCTTCTCCGTGAACATGAAAAGAGAGCCATCCTAAGTTTTCATTGCATCCTGCACCAGGAGGCGCTTTGCGCTCAGACGTGTAGCCAGGAGCTTGGCGAGGTGATGTCTCTGGTCATTCGAGTGGTCAACTTTATTGTTGCCCGAGCTTTAAATGATCGCCAGTTTAAAGCTCTGTTAGAAGAAGTTGGGAATCATTATCCCGGTCTGCTTTTACACAGCAACGTGCGTTGGTTGTCAAGGGGGAAGGTGCTCAGCCGTTTTGCAGCTTGCCTGAGTGAAATCCGGACTTTTCTTGAAATGAAAGGCGTCAAGCATCCTGAGCTAGACAACACTGACTGGCTCCTGCAGTTTCACTATCTCGTGGACATAACTGGCCATCTGAACCAGCTCAATGTGAAAATGCAAGGTATTGGAAATACAATCTCATCCCTTCAACAAGCAGTGTTTGCATTTGAAAGCAAGCTGGAAGTCTTTCTCAGGGACATTGAAACAGGTCGTCTTCTGCACTTTGAAAGACTGCAACAATTTAGAGATGCATGCTTAGCAAGTGACTCCACTCAACATCTGGATCTCCAGCAGCTAGCTGGCTTTACGTTCAATCTCCTGCAGTCATTCAAAGCACGTTTTGGAGAATTTCGTGCGCGCACTGGTCTTTTCAAGTTCATCACTCATCCACATGTGTGCAGTGGACAAAATCGACCTGACATGCATCCCCGGGGTCTCTATCGGAGACTTTGAGCTGGAAGTTGCTGACCTGAAGGCATCAGACATGTGGATGAGTAAGTTCAAGTCACTTAATGGAGAGTTGGAAAGTCTTGCGCGACAGCGAGCAGAGCTGGCGAGGGAACACAAGTGGACAGAAATTAAAAATCTTCAACCTGAAGACCAGCTGATTCTTAAAACTTGGAACGAGCTTCCTGTGACATACCACACAATGCAGCGTGTGAGTATTGCCGTATTGACCATGTTTGGCTCTACATATGCATGTGAACAGTCTTTCTCGCATATGAGGAACATTAAGACCAACCTACGCTCACGTTTAACTGATGGAAGCCTCAACGCCTGCATGAAGCTCAACCTCACCACGTATGAACCAGACTACAAGGCCATCAGCAAAACCATGCAGCACCAGAAGTCGCATTAAAAGTAAGACATATTTAATTTATTATACGTTAAAAATACTATATGGCTCTCAATGAAATATATTTAGAAATATTTGGCTTTTATGGCTCTCCCAGTCAAAAAGGTTCCCGACCCCTGCTATAGTCCATGGAGCAATGGCTTGCTGGAACGCCATAACCAAATGCTCAAAGATAATACTGAAGGTAAAACTTGACAACGGAGTTGACTGGAAAACTGCACTGGATTGGGCACTCATGGCAAAGAACACAGTGCAGAACGTACATGGCTTCAGCCCACATCAGCTGGTGTTTGGACAGAATCCGAACCCTCCCTCTGTGTTAGTGGATCAGCCACCTGCTTTGGAGGGAACTACTATGAGTGCATGGGTGGGACAGCACATAACAGCATTACATGCAGTAAGGAAAGCTTTCATAGAGGCAGAGTGCTCAGAGAGAATCAGAAGAGCTCTACGAAAGCAACTTCGTCAAACAGATGAGAAGTATGAAACTGGGGACAAGGTGTTCTACAAAAGGACAGACTGTGTTGAGTGGAAAGGTCCTGGAGTCGTGATACGACAAGATGGGGTGGTGATCTTTGTACACCATGGTGGGACCTATGTCAGGGTTCATCATTCTAGGTTGCAGAAGGTTGATAAGAGTGAAGTAGGTGCTAGTGAGGGTCTAGAGCACCCTGGGGAGAATGTTACTGAGGGCAATATGAAAGTACCTGTTACTGATAGTGATGTGGATGTTGATAACAATGACAGTGGGAACATACCTGGTACTGATTGTGACATAGATGTTGATATGAACAATGACGGTGAGGCTGGGGGTGTTACAGACAATGATACAGATGTCACTGAGGGTAACAATCATAAGGATAATCAACAGACAGGCATAAGGGTAGGAGCCTCCCTAGGGCTGAAAACAGGTCAAACAATCAGCTTTGTGGATAATGTAACAGATGCGTCTCACAGAGCTAAAGTGATGGGACGAGCAGGAAAGGCTACAGGAAATAACAGAAACTGGTACAGCCTACAGTACTTAGAACTATCTGACATCGCTGGTACTATGGGGTCAGCTGATCTTACTAAGGTAGACAATCTTCAGGTTAATCCACTGGATAGTGTAGAACTATGCTCTGATATGCAGGAAAATGATGTATTAGTCACAGGTGGTGTTTCATTTGATAAGGCTAAACTAGATGAAATAAGTAGCTGGAAGAATGATGGGGTGTTTGAGAAGGTAAAAGATATGGGTCAAAGGCATGTGTCCACTAGACGGGTGTGCACACTGAAAGAAACCCCTGATGGTGTAATACCCAAAGCGCGTCTTGTGGCTAGAGGTTTTGAAGAATTCAACACTAAAGATCTATAGAAGGACTCACCTACATGCTCATCAGAGTCCCTCAGACTACTCATGTCAGGTCTATGTCAGAATAAGTGGCATCAAATAACTTATCCAGAACAAAAGGATTCATCGTATTCTGTGGTCAGCTACAAAAGAACAGCTGGCAGACTGTCTGACCAAAAAGGGAGCCTCTTCCCTGGTATTACTTAAGGCACTGAATAATGGACAATGGAAGCTAGATGACTGAGTCTGACTGTTGATAACTGAGCATGAGCTCATTAAAAATTAATAATTAAAAATTATTGTTGCATACATTGATGCAACTGAGTTGCAACCTGTTGTTGTTTCTACTTGTTTCTGTTCTGTGTAAATGTGTATGAGTTGTCTGTTGTCATCATATACATTACGTTTTGCTAATGTTGTCACTTATTGCAAAGCAGTCCCTTCTCCCGTGGTTTTATTCATGATGTCATCAGCGATTAGTCAATGTCGACTTGACTTTCATCACAAAACAGCTGACTTCAAAAACTCTTAAGTCATACAACCCCTAACACACACACAAAGTTGCAAACACAAACATGCCCGTCCATCCATCCATCCTTTCCCCCACCTACCTTAGCGTCATGCTCCTGCAGGTGTGTTCCACTGGCGTGCAGGTAGTTAAAGAGGTCCTCAGAGGGCAGTGGTCTCTCCAGCATCAAGATCAACTCTTGCTCCACTTCAAACCTTTCATGCAGGGTCACTGCTGCACTCTTCCCCATCACTCCTGGGTGACCTGCAAGCAGCAGAAGCCCCAGTTCCAGGGGAAACCCAAACTTTTACCCATCTCGAGTCTGACAGAGACAAAGAGTTACAATGAGGTGGCTGAGAACAGCCTCAGGTTAAGGATTTTAACACAACCTAGTCAACGTACCTTTATACAGGGTATCTGCAGGTTTCAGTAAGTTAAATTTAAGGCTTTTTAAGACCTTTTTAATGCCACTTGGAATGGAATTTAAGACCAAGATCTACAACAAAATATAAACATATGGTTGGTAAGACCTAACGCCCAACAGCTGCTTGCTGGTAGCAGAACCCGTGGGTCAACCACAGGAATCGATTTTAAGCAATATTTCTTTAAAGAATGAAATGAGCAGATTAAGACACAGATTAATTGGAACATATTCATTCAATAAACGAGACTTGTCTTGATATGGTGCTACTGAACACACACCCGTCACTCATGGCATGAGCTTCAGTTCTGTGGCCTTACTCTCCAACTCTGCCTCAGCTTGTTTCAGCTCGCTCATTTTTTCTTTGTATCTCTTCCTGAGGATGTTGGACTTTGTGATGAGCTGAGCCATCAAGGTGCCGGACTTGCCCTCTGCTTGCTCAGCAAACTTGTCCGCATCCTTCTCCAGGCTGTCAGATACCTCCAGCAGAGTTTTCTTTTCTTTTTTTTTAAGCTCAGCTATGTGGTCCTCTGCAGTTTTTCTCTTCTGCCCTTGTGCAGTGCTTTGCCTCTTCCTCTTCTCCAGGTCAAGATTTTCTCTGTATTTTGACCTTGCTGATCCCACAGAGATCAGCAGCTCCTTAGTGAGAGGGACCTTGACAACCCCCACAGATTGCAACATAGTCACAGACCAGTCTCTGGGCAATTACAGTGTCCTCCTGCAAGTTAACGGTCTCCACCTCCTTGTTAATGGAGAAGCTCCTCTCGACTGTTGCCTGTCCATGGGACAAGAGTAGAAGTTTCTGACAAAACTCCCAGAGCTCAGGGTAGGGTTGGCTGAGCAAGCCATGCAGAAACACATCAAGCCTCGTTTCTGTGGGCTGGAAGGACAGGAAGTGCTCGCTTTTAGCCTCAACAGATAGGAAGTTCCCAAACTGTTGGGTAATAACATCACCTGTAACAAAACAGATGAAAGGAAATAAGTGAAATATTATTTAGATGATTAATCATGATATTAAATCAGACAGGCCTATATCAGTTATTACTCTGTACTTTTGGTAATAATCAGGAACAACATTTCCAGAGCTATTCTATTAAACTATTCCTACCAGCAGAGACACCTCCTGACAACTGCTCGTCTTGCAGAAACTTCTGCACAAGTCTGCTCATTCTTCCCTGGCACCAGTCTGGGTTGGAGTACATGATAGTGGGGTCCAAACACGCCATCCGTCTCACGGTGGGGTATTTCAGGGGGCTCTTGTCTTGGACTTTCTTTAGGATATTTGACATACCCTTCACGCAGTCCTTCCTAAACTCGAGGGCAGTGAGCTCTCCTAAGCAGCTCTTTCTCTGCAGTTCCTGACAGATGGGTAATGGATTGTAAATAGAGCTGAATGACCTAACAATATTGCCTAGGTCTGTATATAATTTGATAGAAAGTAATACATCTAAATGATCAAACTACCTTCAGGGCTGCCTCAGCACCCAAGCCCGTCAACTTCCTTCAGGCGGACCCAGTTCTTCTGGTCAGCGACATCCAGTCTGACCAGCTGCAGTGGAGTGATGTCCTGGAGAAGCTTCCTCTTGGCAAAACGCCTCAGTAAACTCTGTCAACAGGAAAACTCTGTAAAGCAAATCCCCCTATAACCACATTCATCACTGAAAAAATTGCTATGTTGTTATTACTTTAAAATGATCTCTATCATCACTTCTATCAAAAGCATCACATCATCAAGAGTACAATGAGCGATAAGAGTTGAAATCAACGAGCAATATCAACCTATGCAGTGCTAGAATATAAATAATTAGATTACCTTGTACAACTCAGCCAAGTCTTTGAAGAGGAATGGCATCACTGGCTCGTCGGTCTGGTACTTTGTCAAAAAGGGACTGAAGGCCCTCGAGATAGCCATGATGAACTGCAGTTTGGCCAAGATGAGCGGATCTTGCTGAGCTGCTTCTATGGTATCAAATGAGCCTGTTCCGGGATTTGGAAGCTTCTTGGTTCTCACCGCATCCGCATACTTCACCACTTCTACAGCTCTCTCCACAACCGGCAGGTTCTCAATCCACCAGTGGCCACAGAATGGTAACGGGAAGACCGAGGATTTGGTGAGAGCAGTGAAATCCTCTCTCCTAGCTGGCACATTGTGGAAAAGAATGTGCATGGCCCTCACCACCTTCTCCTGCTGCCACATGGAGAAGCCGCATTTGAATGCGTTATGTAGGGTGTGGAGGCCACAGCTACCCACAACAACCAGCTGGGCACCACCATACTGCTCAGCGTGCTCTTGCTGCAGAAGCTCAAAGAACTTCCAGTTCACATTGGGTCCATCCATGGAGATGGACACCAGGCTCCTGAGGTTCAGCTGCTCCACACACTCCTGAGAATAACATGAATATATACGATAAGCTTACCAATGGTTCAATGTAAAACATTGCTGTCTACACATCACTCAAACAGTTCACATTTAAATTAGCTAGCCTACACAGCATCATCATAATATTATAATAAAATGATGGCTAATATTGAATTACATTTCTAACATTTCAAGCAGCCAAGTCTACTCTTCTGACTAAAATGAGGCAACAAAAGATATTGAATGCTAATGGCATCTTTGTTAGCTTTCCCTAGGGTACTATTATTGAATACATCATGACATTGCCATAATCAACTAATCTGAAAATGAATGTAACGGTAACAATGAGTCAACATTTCTTAACAAATAATATTTAACATTAGCTAACAATAATTCAATAAATCCACGTATTACTCACTTTAAAATGTTGCAGTAAATCCTTAGCTGTTGAATGCCCCATGAACTGCGACCCCAGGTACCGTGATTGAACGTGATCTCCCTCCCAATAGCGCACACGCACGTCCAGTTGCTTACTTTTTGTAGTGTGGTTGAGGCTTTCGTCAAACATCAAAACAAACGTGCCCTTGTTTACTTTCCCATGGCGCTAATGTTGGCTGCCGTTAGTGTGACTGTTGTGTTGTCCGTCCTGCCAAGAATACACAGGAGAGGTTGTCTTGGTGGATGATGTGGTCTTTTATTATTAATATGTCTATCACTAACCGGCATCATCCATTTCTAATTTATATGACAGAAAATTATATAAGAGTGAACAAAAAAAAAAGTTACCGGCGTTTCTTCTTGGTTGATGCTAGAATGATCGTCCGGAGGGAGGGGGGAGGAACCTCCGCTGTGTGCTCTGCTGTGATTCGCTGTTTTGTCATCAAATTCCCCACAGCTAATCAACCAATCACAGCAGCGTATAGTTTCTGGCAGTTTTTTTCAAAATGGAGGAGGACTTCAGCTTATCTGACTGTAGTCGCGCGAATCAATTGTTTAAATATTCGGTCTGAAAGTCAAGACCTCTTTTCAACCAGCTAAAATGCGGTTACAACATTAACGTGTCACAAAACATACATTTGTTTAACCATTTCAATAAAACTGCACTCGCGCGAATCAAATGTTTAAATATTCAGTCTGAACGTAAAGGCCTCTTTTCAACCAGCTAGAAACCCTCCCTGGCCACAGTTTTCCAATTCACCTGCATTCTGTAATTGTTCTCGTTAAATTAAAGTGAATTGTATGTCAGGACTGACTGCAGTCCTGCATGTAGCCTACTTTTATTGTTGTGAAATAAATGTATCTGACCAATTTGAAAGTGTATACTTTTTGTGAGGAGCCATGCCCACTACCACAGTACAGTGGTGGAAAATAGTACATTTATTAAGGTAGGCTATTATAGCTACTTAGTTCCAATTTGAGGTAGCTTTACTTGAGTATTGCCATTTGATGCTACGTTATACTTCCACTCCATTACATTTCAGGGGGAAATATTGTACGTTCTACTCCACTACATTTATTAGACAGCTTCGGTTACTTTTCAGATGGAGCTGCGGTATGCCTACATTCAACACTAAGCTAATATCGTTTCTCTTTCCAGCCTCAACTGAACAAATCATCGAAATGGTTAAACAAATGTATGTTTTGTGACACGTTGATGTTGTAAGTAACCGCATTTTAGCTGATTGAAAAGCGGTCTTGAAGTTCAGACCGAATATTTAAACATTTGATTCGCGGAATTTCGCGCGATTGCAATCAGATAAGCTGAAGTCCTCCTCCATGTTGAAAAAGCTACCAGAAACTATACACTGCTGTGATTGGTTGATTTGCTGTGAGCATTTGATGACAAAACAACGAATCACAGCAGAGCACGCAGCAGAGGTCCTTCCCCCCTCCATCCGGCCGATCAATTCTAGCATCAACCTTTCTTCTTCTTTCGGCTGCCATTTTGTCATGACTTAGTTAGCATTTGTCCGCCAAATTCTATATAGGCTATACCAATTAGCAACTAACTGCTCAGTAAAACCAACATCGGTATTCTTTTCGATAACTAGTTACATTAATATTACCTACAACCGTGAGTTGCAGGTAATATTGCCATGGTATTGCGTCATCCAGGTCATTTATTTGTCTATGGGGATAGATATTTGTTTTAATTACAGGGAATAGCATGCTATAGCTAACAGCTGCACCTGATACGAACCTGGAATTCATAAAAATAGCATGTTGTGGAATGAATATGTACCGTATAAGTGTCAAATATTATCTTATGTCAGTTTAGGTGTTCAACAGATTTTTCGTTCGTTTTAAAAAGCGTTATTTTATTATTTTTGCGGAGCTACCGGAATGTGACTTACCACTGCTCAGAATTTTCATCTCTGCTGTGGATTTCCGGTTTCCAGAGGCTTCTATAAGAGATTCTATCTGACCAATAGATGTCGCTGGCAGAACACATTTATGCATTTCACCATAGAACGGTCTATTTACAACCTCACATTAGCTGCAGCCTATACTCTAGTCACGACCGCAAGTAGTTACCAGAATGATTCGCGCTCTGCACGCAACCCAAGCTAAATTAATCTTCACACAACACAAACGAAGAAGAAGAAATAGTCCTCTCCCGGACAGTTCTTTTTTAAGACCTTTGAGTAATGAATTTAATACCATTTTCCGACATTTTTAATGAATTTAAGACATTTTGAGGCCTTTAATTTAGATACATGAATTTAAGACTTTTTAAGGATCCGCGGACACCCTGAACACACACAACCGTGCAACACTTAAGTCAAAAATCCCGAGTCTAAACTGAATAACGTATGTGTGTGTGTCTGTGTGTGTGAAGCCAAAGTGTTTTTGCATGAGGAATCTGGACGGGGAGACAAGCAGCAGCAGTAAATAAATAGATTAATACTCATTATGAACAAGAACGCCCACTCGTGTGTCTGTAACTTTTTTTTCTTAACTTTGGGAAGTGGCACGGGACATCTAAAAGTTTGCTGACCCCTGTAGTAGCGGTCCATCCAGTGTGTGGAAATACTTCAGTAAAGTTGAAACCTGTACTACTGTCACTTGCAAAACAATGAAGTCCTTTCTGGAATACAACAAAAGTACAAGTGCCATGCACACTCACCTGAAAAAGCATCCTCTAATGCCAGCTGCTGAGGAACGATCCAAACCCTCTCGACACCAGTCAACTGGCTACTTCACCAAACGCCCTGCCATAACAGGCCATAACAAGATGGCTCCAAATCACCAATTTGCTGGTGAATTTCATTGTGAAATATATTTGACCTTTAGTTGCAGTACATCAGAGAAAGCTTCATAGACCTACTGGCTTTTTTTAACCTGGCTACAATGTCCCATCTTACAACACGCTGTTGAACACTATTAAACAGCACTACGACAGCCAGGATCAAAGAGCAAAAACTGACTGAGCAAGACTATGAGTAGGCTTACAGGCTAGATCTTGCCTGAGTTTTGTTTACCTCAAGTGTTTTTCCTGACGTTTCAATTTTTCTTTTTTTGTACCTTAATGGGAGTTTTACCACATATAAGTTATTAATGCATACATTGATGCAGTTGAGTTGCAAGCTGTTGTTTCTGTTCTGTATAAATTATGTGTATGAGCTGTCTGCTGTCAGCATATACATTAAATTTTGCTAATAGGTTGTCACTTGTTGCAAAGCAGTCCCTTCTCCTGTGCTGTTAGTCAATGTTGACTCGACTTTCATCACAAAACAGTCGACTTTGAAAAAATCTGAAGTCATGTAACCCCTAACAGACACAAAAAAGTTGCACCACAAACATGCCTGCCTGCCCACCCATCAATCCATCCATCCATCCATCCACCCATCTACCTTAACATCATGCTCCTGCAGGTGTCTTCCTCTGGCTTGCAGGTACCCGCAAGGAGCAGCAGCACCACTTCCAGGGGAAACCCAAACTTTTCCCCATCTTGAGTCTGAAAGACACAAAGAGTTGTAATGAGGTTGCTGAGAACCGCCTCAGGTTAAGGATTTTAACAAAAACCCAAGTCAACTTACCTTTATAAGGATTAATTAAAGAACAATGAGAGATAGAGATGTTTTGATTTTAACTATGCAGTTAATGCACTGGGCACTACTGCTTCTGATAAAAAACTAAAAAGTTTCAAAAGATACTGACATTTCAAGAGCTTTTGGGGACAAAAACAATGTCACCATTGTGAAGGTGTCCACCTTTTCTTTGGGAATTTGTAAGGCCACCTTCAGGACAGACACACACAACACCTGTAGTTAAATTATATGCTTTACACTTCTGGTCAAATCTGAATGTCCGACACCTTTTATAAGAGAACACAAGCCGTTTTCTGTACAATCGCTACGTATTTCGTATGCGTAATGTCACCGAAATGTGATTTATAACAATTAACTTACTCCCACGTGTATTACAAAAAGACTTGACATGGGCCATTTGAGACCACTGACATTATGTAGACCAGTGACAGACCTTAGTCGGTATGCAGATATTGGATCGTCGACAGCAGAATGGTCACCAGAAACTACAAAGTTATTTTCCTGCAGCTGCACTGCTTTCACACTGCCCAAAAAAACCCGCTAACATGCGCCAATTTACACTGACCAAAGGCGGACATGAGCGGGGTTTTGCCAGTGTGAAAGCAGTAACATGTCCATTTACATTACTGCCACGTGGTAATTAATCACAGCCTCTGAATAAGCACAAAGCCTTTGCATACCAACACGGCCGAATGGGTCTCCATGTTAACTGTTCCAATAGATTTGATCATTCTTCCAACGCATGCCAGGCTAACCACATGCATACAAACCGCTTGTCACTCAACAAGTCAAACAGACTGACGAATGGATGACGTTGCTGACTAGTGAGCCGCTATTGCAGCAGTGTCGTCAACCAGCACTTGCCCCCATCGGCGTTACCGTTGGCCTAACATGACATTTAACATCCTGGGACTTCACAACTATATTATTCATAACTGCCTGGTTTACTACTAACAAAAGACGTGGGATGAGTATTAATCTTAACAATACGACTGGCTATTTCTCGCAAATTCACTGATTACACTGCGGCCGTCACCACGTGACACGTTTTCCTGCGTAGTGGCTGCTTAGCTCGCTCACATACTCAAAACTCTTTTCCAAACACGAGGCGAAACAAAGAACAGCTCAACACCACATTAGCCAACATCTTACACAATGTGTTAATTACCTCGTCTACTGTATCTGTGGCGAACAAATCCATATTGTACGTGGTCAAAATATGCTTAGTTTCTTTCGTTCGTAAAACGCGCTTACCGAAATAGAAGCCATTTTGTAGATGGTCCCAGGCACGTTCGCAAGCCCCCCCCCCCCCCACACACACACACGGGACGTCATTTTAAAGGCCCAGTTGTCCTCCATATGGGAACAGGTCTGAATACAGCGGCATGTACAGTATGAAAGATATGAGCAAAAACGCCATGTCGACTCAAATGAACCGCTGGGTCTCAATGACACAGCAGCTCGCTCAACGGTAAAATGGCTGACGGAGCCTGTGTGGCACATAACGCGCGGAACATGGCGCCAAGCTTGCAGGACAAAAGACAGGTTTTGACCAGTGTCTCTGGCCAGCCCCTCGCTCACAAACCTAACGTTACGTTTCCCAAGTTAAGTGGCGAAGACACGTTCAAGTCGGCGACATTAAAAAAAACAGCCATTTTAGCTATCCACATACACACAAGTTGTCTTCACTCCAGTTGGTAACCCGTGTTAAGGCCGGCATTAGCTGCTAAGTAGGCGTTATAACCTGATATAAGAAAAAATATGTCCCACAGAATACCACACAAAACAGCTTGCATTGACTTATGTGCACATTACATTAAGGCGCAACGTTATTTCTCAATCAGCAATATTCGGAAACTTTACATCTGGATAAAAATAAAGTTACCTCCTGTCACGACCTCCTAACGAAACGCAGCCGACACGGGCTCGTCACAACATGGCGGCGATCAGGATAATGACCTCCCATCACCCCACGCGTGCGTCCCGCCCCTAAAGCGCCCGCCAATTATATTCAATTTTTAAAAACAGTATTTTATTTCAAATTGTTTATGTGATGAAAGAATACTGTTTCACTTACACAATGTGTTAATTACCTCGTCTACTGTATCTGTGGCGAACAAATCCATATTGTACGCGGTCAAAATATGCTTAGTTTCTTTCGTTCGTAAAACGCGCTTACCGAAATAGAAGCCATTTTGTAGATGGTCCCAGGCACGTTCGCAAGCCCCCCCCCCCCCACACACACACACACACACGGGACGTCATTTTAAAGGCCCAGTTGTCCTCCATATGGGAACAGGTCTGAATACAGCGGCATGTACAGTATGAGATATATGATCAAAAACGCCATGTCGACTCAAATGAACCGCTGGGTCTCAATGACACAGCAGCTCGCTCAACGGTAAAATGGCTGACGGAGCCTGTGTGGCACATAACGCGCGGAACATGGCGCCAAGCTTGCAGGACAAAAGACAGGTTTTGGCCAGTGTCTCTGGCCAGCCCCTCGCTCACAAACCTAACGTTACGTTTCCCAAGTTAAGTGGCGAAGACACGTTCAAGTCGGCGACATTAAAAAAAACAGCCATTTTAGCTATCCACATACACACAAGTTGTCTTCACTCCAGTTGGTAACCCGTGTTAAGACCGGCATTAGCTGCTAAGTAGGCGTTATAACCTGATATAAGAAAAAATATGTCCCACAGAATACCACACAAAACAGCTTGCATTGACTTATGTGCACATTACATTAAGTCGCAACGTTATTTCTCAATCAGCAATATTCGGAAACTTTACATCTGGATAAAAATAAAGTTACCTCCTGTCACGACCTCCTAACGAAACGCAGCCGACACGGGCTCGTCACAACATGGCGGCGATCAGGATAATGACCTCCCATCACCCCACGCGTGCGTCCCGCCCCTAAAGCGCCCGCCAATTATATTCAATTTTTAAAAACAGTATTTTATTTCAAATTGTTTATGTGATGAAAGAATACTGTTTCAATTCTTCGTTTTCACATCTAGGCAAATATTACGTGTTATATGGGTCCAAATTAAGTTACCTGAATCTGATCCATCCATTTCCCAAACCGCCTATCCTGCTCTGAGGTGGCGGGGATGCTGGAGCCTATCCCAGCAGTCACTCTGACCTTTCAGGCTAAACACGATTTCATTTAAATTCCATTTAGCTGCAGTTAATTGCGATTACATGCGCTTGACCCATGCCAAACTCGGAATGACACAACTGAATCAGGTGTGTATATATACACTCACTGGCCACTTTATTAGGTACACCTTGCTAGTACCGGGTTGGACCCCCTTTTGCCTTCAGAAATGCCTTAATCCTTCGTGGCATAGATTCAACAAGGTACTGGAAACATTCCTCAGAGAGTTTGGTCCATATTGTCATGATAGCATCACGCAGTTGCTGCAGATTTGTCGGCTGCACATCCATGATGCGACTCTCCCGGTCCACCACACCCCAAAGGTGCTCTATTGGATTGAGATCTGGTGACTGTGGAGGCCATTTGAGTACAGTGAACTCATTGTCATGTTCAAGAAACCAGTCTGAGATGATTCGAGCTTTATGACATGGCACGTTATCCTGCTGGAAGTAGCCATCAGAAGATGGGAACACTGTGGTCATAAAGGGATGGACATGGTCAGCAACAATACTCAGGTAGGCTGTAGCGTTGACACGATGCTCAATTGGTACTAAGGGGCCCAAAGTGTGCCAAGAAAATATCCCCCACACCATTACACCACCACCAGCAGCCTGAAGCGTTGATACAAGGCAGGATGGATCCATGCTTTCATGTTGTTGACGCCAAATTCTGACCCTACCATCCGAATGTCGCAGCAGAAATTGAGACTCATCAGACCAGGCAACGTTTTTCCAATCTTCTATTGTCCAATTTTGATGAGCCTGTGCGAATTGTAGCCTCAGTTTCCTGTTCCTAGCTGACGGGAGTGGCAAGATTATCTAATATTTTGGGGTCCTTATGAAGCTTGGGAATTAAAGTTATTATAGCTTGTTTCATAGTGGAAGGAAATTTAATATTGTCAGTTGATTCTTTTAACATAAGAGAGAATGTAACTTTAATAAGTCCCAAAAATGTCTATAGAAATTGGCAGTAAGTCCATCCCTACCTAGAGATTTGTCTAAAGACAAACTCATTACTGCTTTATCCAGCTCATCTGAAGTAATTTCAGCATCACACAACCATACGAACACATCAACAATACAGAGAATAAGAGCTTTGATATTGTTGAAGAAGTCAGCATCCTGAACAGAAAAGGTTGAAGAATACAATTTACTGTGTTAGTAATTAGTATTAGTATTGAGTAGCAGCAGAATACTTCACAACTGCTATCATTAAACGTTTATTGACATGCTACAGTACCAGAGAAAAAGTAAAATCTATGTTAACATTATTTTATTATAATGTTAAACTTTATTTCACTCTCTCTCTCTCGCACACGTAAGGAATCCAGCTTTGGTAAGGAATGAGCTTTGGCTCAAGACAAATCAAACAATAGCAAACAAACAAACCAACACAAAACCCATTTCTGTCACGTATCTGGAAAGAACCCAAAAGCAGACGGGACAAGCAGGTAAGGGAAGAAATCAAGTCTTATGGCCGGACTTGATGAAGCAGCAATCATTGGCAACGCTGTCTTCGGGAGGGGGGCGGAGTCGGCTTGTGTTCGTCACGTCAATGCGTCTCTGTGTGTGTCGGAAAAAACAGTGCTTCGGCCTGGAGTCGCCTTGTCACCAAAGTGGGGAGGCGCTCTCCTTCCAGACTGCCGGCCCTCGGACAGATGCAGTTGGCGAACGCATGCAGTACGAAGGTGGGTGTTTGAATTAAAATAGGGATCGATTGGCCACTAAATTGGGAGAAAAAAGGGAAAAATCAAAAATACATTTAGAAAAAAAAAAAAAAAGAAATCAACTCTTCATCCAAGTGGCCCATCCCAGGGGTAGAGCAGGAGTTGGCTCAGTGGCAGGTAGACTGGCTGGCACAAGTCCATCAATGGCTACGTTCCAGCCAACACTGGTCCACAGTGGAGGCTTTTTAAGGGTGACGCCGATTGCTTGATGGCCAGCTGCTGTGCCGGGGTGAAGGAGGGGTCAGCAGGTGTCCAGGGAGAAGAGGGGTTAGACTTGGGCTTTTGGCTCATGACTTCTATTTATTTAGCACTGGCCTACTGATCTGAGGAATGCTATAATGCTCGACTTCACTCAATGTGGCCAGGGGTGCTCGGGCTGGACCCGTCAAATTGGGCAGCGCTGGCCGCTGAATGTGGCCGGGGCTCGACAATGTATGTGGGCAGGGGTGGTCGCGCTGGCACTACAATCAAGCCCAAAGTCGCGCGACGTTTCGCTGTTTATGTACCTTCTTCAGGCGAGGCCTTATTCAACTAAGAGAGGCAGGGTTAAGCTTAAGGTTAGGGTTAGGCTTTTAAATCCGCATTCCCAAATACATTGCAATTAACCTTGTGCACTGTCCATCGACAAGGTGTTTAGATGGCGGCCACAGTCCCCCACCAACTACCTGACCGTCCCACGCAATCCAAAAATTCAATGGCAGCTAATAATGGTCCCTCAGTTTGGCTCAGTCGCATCATCGGGACCCCAATTTGGTCCCCTGTTTCACTACAACAAAGCCCAAAGTCGCGCGACGTTTCACTTTTCTTCAACCCTCTTCAGGCGAGGGTTTAGACTTTTCCACGAGCGGCATGTCGGTGGCCTTCTAAGGCTCGTGAAAATCAAATCACTTGATTGGAAGCTGCCAATTTGCCATAACAATATGGAAGGACCTCTAAAATCTGTTGTACATACTTTGTGCTACTGCACTTACCAGCATGCTTTGTGTCTTGCACATTTCCTATGTTCTTGTGGGTTTCGAAACATGTGAACCAATGGAATGTATTTGCTCTTTGTATTTTTATTTGAATTTTGTTATTAGCCAATGATGTGGTGTGGAGTTGTTATGCCCGCGAAATCACGAGCTTCGCAACGGTCCATCTCCTCACGGAGAGGGAGGAGTTAGGCAGCCCGAGTGAGTACGACGAAGAGAGAGGGCCATTTTTCTGCTGCTCCGTCTAAGTACCCGTTTCGCGGAGACTTTATACACAGCCCGTGTACTAGGCCCGCATTTGAGGTCAGGAGTGTTGCGATTGGCCCGCGGTCGTATGCTTGCTGGTGGGCTTTGTTTTAGTATGCCGATTATTTTGTTTATGCCCCATAGCCAGTGTCGCCGCTAGCTAGCTAAGTGCATTTAGCATCCAGTGCTAGTGTGTTAGCTAGCCGACTAGAGTTGTGGAGGCTAGTCAGAAGTCATCGGGCTGCGCTGGACGGTGATGTAACTAGGGGAGCCGCTCTGCTCCATTCCTGGGACCTGTCTGCTATCCAAAGAGGACTCGCTTCATCTGCTCTATCTTCGCCAGGGTTGTTTGAACATTGCAACCTTTGGCCATCTTGCGGCGGGTGGAGGCTGCTACCGGGGAGCCGACACCTGCCAGCTGCTAGGCTAGCACTACGCCTTCCATCCTCTGGACTGCACACAGCCTCCCGGTCGAGGGGGCGATGGGTTGTGAGTAACCCGAAAATTTCATTTATACTCACACACACACGCACACTTTTATCTCGTCGCCTGGGCATCGTAGCGGTGGCTGCCTTGCCCTCCGCTCAGAGAGCTGCTTTAATGTGCACCAACGGGCCCCAACGGAAAGTGCTGGGTATTTGTGTGTTCTTTTGATACTTTCTTCCTGTTTATTGTGACCGCTTGTCCCACCCTGTGTAATTTCAATTAATGTTTATTTAATCAGCAATACTACACTCGTGTGGTACTCTCTCTCTCTCTCTCTCTCTCTCATTATTATCAAATAAATCCTATTATTATTAATTATATTTCGGGTGTATTGGCAGCTCATTTTCCGCATATGCAAAGCCTAGGTTACTTATAGAGTGCTGGTAATAAGCTTGTACAGTAATTCAGTACACAGCAGAGTTATAAGATCTGCATTAACCACGTGTTTGTTTCATTCTGGGAAGATATACCATTCACCAGCCTTAGCTAAGTGTAGTATTTTCACAGTGGAGGCACCGCGCTACTAAATTGATTATTATCTTGGTTAATTATTTCTATTATCAATTATCACTAATATTGTCATTAGTGGCACTAGCCTACTAGTACACAGGAGGTTCAGCCAGCTCACCATTCCACCGCTGAGAACTCAGGATCCTGTTGCGCTATTGATTTGTATTGTAACACTTTAGTAACTGGTAGCATTAGGCTTTTGTCTTGTTTAAATGTGCTTGGCGTTGCCCGCCAGTGAAAAAGGGGTTACAAATAGCTTTACACTAGTCCAACTCACCGAGCGGGGGGGCGACGTCCCTCTTTGTCGGAGTCCCTCGTAAAAAGAGAGAGTGAACCACAGCTCCGCCTCTAAATACGTCACTGGGAAATATGACACCACCTCCGGTGGGCGTGTGCTTTCGCCCGGGACAGACGTTCCCTAACCATGCCGTTGTCCCGGGAAAATGGACCCGCCCATCTGTTGGATCGCCAGGTCTTTCTCCGGAAACACCGGATGACGACCCATTCGCCGGGGAGGTAGGAATGGAGAACCTTCTCAGCTGGGGTGGGGAGAGCAGCTGCCACCTGTTTGGGAGACTTGGGAGAGAGCAGAGGAGAGATTACAGCAGTGCTGTAGCATAGCATGCTCGTAAAGAGCGGTTTGGGGAAGAGCTCCCGGCGCAGGGCCCGTTCCCATGGTCGGAGGCCGTCCCATGACAATCTCAAAAGGACTAAGCCCTGCTCTGGAGTGTCTTTGTCGCACGCGCATGTACATAAGTACCAGAAGACGTAAGAAACTGTCTCTGTTGCCAGAGAGCACCAAAGTCCACGCCGAAAGCGTAGCGTGAATCCGTGTAGATGGTGACAGACCAGCCAGCTGCCAGCTCGCAGGCCGCAGAGAGGGCCGTGAGTTCAGCAGCCTGTGCAGAGAGGTGAGAGGGCAACGAGCTGCAATTAAGGCAAGCGGAGGCAGAGCAAACGGCCCAACCAACCTGACATTGGCCGGTGGTAAGACAGCGGGAAGCCGACCCATCCACAAAAAGGACAACGTCAGGGTTGGCAAGAGGAGTGGAGCTGAGATCAGGCCGAGGTGAACAAACAGCAGAGACAGCTGCAACGCAGTCGTGTGGTTCACCATCGTCTGGTGAGGGAAGAAGGGTGGCGGGGTTAAGGACAGTGCAACGTTTGACAGTGATGGTGGGCATGTCAAGGAGCACAGTGTTGTAACGTAGCCACCGGGCTGCGGACAGCTGTGACCTTTTCTGTTCAAGTAGGAGGAGCGGGACCGCATGGGGAACCAGGAGAGTAACGTCGGAGTACCCCACGATGTCTCGCGAGGCCATCACAGCCTTTTCAGCAGCAGCGACGGCTCGAAGGCAGCGAGGCAAGCCAGCCGCTACCGGGTCAAGTTTGGTGGAGAAGTAAGCCACAGGGCGCAGCTTGCAGTCCCCCATGAGACTGACTGCAAGAGGACGGAGATCATGCAGCCGTTGCGCTCATCCACAGTTTGAGTGAATGCTTGAGCGGGCTCCGGATAGCCAAGAGTTGGTGCGATTTGGAGCTGGACTTTCAGTCACTCAAAGGCTTTAGTTGCCTCTGGGGTCCACAAGAGGACCTGTGAGGCGGGTGCATGAGAGTCAATGAGGGCCCGAAGGGGTTTGTCAAAGGTTGCAAATGCCGGAACGAACAAGCGACACAGTAGGAAGCCATGCCTAAGAACAGGGTATCTGCAGGTTTCACTAAGTTAATTTTAAGACTTTTTAAGACCTTTTTAATGCCACTTGGATCGGAATTTAAGACCAAGATCTACAACAAAATATATACATATGGTTGGTAAGCACTAACGCCCAACAGCTGAATATTTAACCATTTGATTCGCGCGAGTGCAGTTTTATCGAAATGGTTAAACAAATGTATGTTTTGTGACACGCTGATGTTGTAACCGCATTTCTTGACGTTCAGACCGAATATTTAAAGATTTGATTCGCGGAATTTCGCGCGATTGCAATCAGATAAGCTGAAGTCCTCCTCCATGTTGAAAAAGCTGCCAGAAACTACACGCTGCTGTGACTGGTTGATTCGCTGTGAGCATTTGATGACAAAACAACGAATCACAGCAGAGCGCGCAGCGGAGGTCCCTCCCCCCTCCATCTGGCCGATCAATTCTAGCATCAACTTTTCTTCTTCTTCTCTCGGCTGCTATTTTGTCATGACTTAGTTAGCATTTGTCCGCCAAATTCTGTGTAGGCTATACCATTTAGCAATTAACCGCTCAGTAAAACCAACATCGGTATTCTTTTCGATAACTAGTTACATTAATATTACCTACAACCGTGAGTTGCAGGTAATATTGCCATGGTATCGCATCATCCAGGTCATTTCTTTGTCTATGGGGGATACATATTTGTTTTAATTACAGGGAATAGCATGCTATAGGTAACAGGTGCGCCTGATACGAACCTGGAATTCATGAAAATAGCATGTGTGTTAGAGTTTGTGGGAGACCCCAAGCGCACGACACCAGACAGAGATGGGGTTAGCCGAAAACTGGCGTACTTTATTCAAACATAGGAAGGCAATGAGCGACAAGGAAAAAACGGAAAGTCCAAGGGGGAAAAAAACTCGCGGGTAATCCAAACGGGAACAAGGCAGGATACTTCCACGGGGAAACCTTGCAAGGGAAAAACATGAACCAAGGCTGGGATGAGTTCGTAGAGAAAAGGACCGTGAGAGGAGAGTCGCCGCTACTGCGGGGAGGTAACAACACGAACTGACAACGGGCACGTGGGAGGCCACCAAACTTAAGCCCAGCCCTGATGACTAAGCCCGGCCCTGACGAGCCGATTGGCTGCCGGCGTGGGGTGGGCGGGCCACGGTGCGGGGTGGGCGAGCCATAACACTTGTTTCCCTTTTATTTTCTTTTTTTCCCCTCAAAATTCACTTAATCCTACCAAATGACCACTTCTATTAGTGCGAGACCGAGGGTGAACAGCCGCTTAATTGTCAGTGCACGACCTCATCTGGTTTCAATAGTACGCGTTTTAAATGATCCTTTTATCCTTTAAAGAATTCTGCTTACCCGTGCGATGAATCTCCCAGGGTTTTGCTGAGGGATCTCAGCGACACCGACCAAACGGACCACCCGCCTCTCCCTTTCTTCTTCTCAAACCTGGTGAGGTTATTGGGAGATCGGTGACTATGTCCTTGTCCCGAGATGATCGGTCAGCCGGTTGTCCGTCTGGCGGAGCGACGTGAGATCCCGCTTCTGACACCAAATTGTTGTGGATTTTCCTTTATCCTTTTAATGGGCTCTTGCCCCAGCAACCTCTGGGGAGAATAATCATGGGACAAATATTGAAGCAAACAGAGAATCTTTAATGCATCTGCAGATGGAGAGCCATAAGGCCACAGAGAGGTTCGTCTATGAGGATATGCTCTGCCTCTGAGCTGGAGATAGTGGTTTTTTATAGAACAGTCCGTCGCGTCATACACTATGTTTCCTGCGTCAACTAAGGTGTAATCTTAAAAAGGAATGAAGGAAACATCTACGTAAATCACGTTCTGTGCCTCGTGAGTGTCTGTACGCCTGTTGCACTTGTCTTTTGCTGTACCTGGCCGTTCCTGGGATGCGGCAACGGGGAGGCAAGCATAGTAACAGTTGCTATGTGGCCCCATGGAAGGTACGCATGAGAACAATTGGTATGTGTGTCTGCAGTGAGTGAGAAGTTTCATACACACAGACAAGTGGAAAACTACAGAGTACATACGGAGTGCATATGGAGAACATTTTGTACTCCACATACATCACCAACATCCTGCTCAGCTCTCCCCTTCTCAGCCTCCTCCTGCTCAGCTGCACCACTCTCCTCTCAGAGCCTCACCGCAGCCACATCGTGATGACACGACTGGTACGAATGACATTGCGAGCTACTTGGTGCGCCGAGAGCTTGTGAATTCCGGTCTCATCCAGTTCAACGAGCGCCCAGAAAATTATTGGGCGTGGAAGTCCTGTTTCTTCAACGCCATTGAAGGACTGAACTTAACTGCCAGCGAGGAGCTCGACCTCTTGACAAAGTCGTTAGGAAAAGAGTTCTCAGAGCACGTTAAAAGGATTTGCTATGTGCACGTCGCCGACCCTGTAGTGGGCCTACAACATGTCTGGGAACGCCTAGAAGAGTGCTCCCCTGAAGTGATCGAGAGAGCGCTCTTCGAGAGGATAGAGAACTTTCCAAAAATCGCTCAGAAAGACCCCGTAAAGTTGAGGGAGCTGGGAGACCTGCTGATGGAGTTAGACTCTGCTACGTGTGAGGGCTACCTGCCGGGGATCTCGTACCTGGACACCGCCAGGCGTGTCAACCCGATCGTTGAGAAGCTGCCACACAGTCTACAAGAGAGGTGGATAACTAAGGGTTCCCAGTACAAAGAGCAGCACTATGTCTCCCCCCCCCCATTCACCTTCTTCGCAGACTTCATCTGCAGCGAGGCACACAGAAGAAATGACCCCAGCTTTACTCTCCCTTCAGCTCCATCGAAAACGTCCAACAAGTCCTCCACAGTGTCCTCAAAACATGAGCGATCAGAAAAGGAATCAAGACACGCCAAAAGGCATGTCTCCACCCACAAGAAAGAGGTCTCAACAAACCGCTCAGCTTCTCAGTCACGCAGTTCGAGCAGCAAGCCTGGCGACAAAGGGAAACAATGTCCCATCCATCAGAAGCGCCATCCTCTAAAGAAATGTCGAGGTTTTCGAAGCAAGTCTCTTGAGGAGCGCAAAGCCTTTCTGAAAGAGAATGGTGCCTGCTACAGGTGTTTCTCCTCCACAACTCACCTGGCGAAGAACTGTAAGGCAACTTTGAAGTGCAGCGAATGTGAGAGCGATGACCACATAGCGGCGCTCCACCCTGGACCTCCTCCACGGGACAAAAAAGACAAGGACCCCACCTCAGAGCATGGCGGGGAGAGTGAAGAGGAGGCGCCTCCACCAGCAGTCACCTCTAAATGCACAGCACACCCAGACAGAGCTAGTAACGTCTACATCGTCCTGGACGACCAGAGCAACAGATCTCTGGCGAGGTCTGATTTCTTCTACTTCATCCAAATCAGAGGTTCAGACTCACCGTACACCCTGCGTACATGTGCAGGAGTCACCGAGACATCTGGAAGAAGAGCCACAGGGTTCTTGGCGTAGTCGTTGGATGGAAAAAACAAGTGTGCTGCTTCCAACACTCATTGAGTGCAACCATATGCCTGACCATCGGTCAGAAATCCCGACCCCAGAAGCTGCACAGCACCACAGCCACCTGAAGTCCATCGCTCGCAGAATCCCTCGCCTGGACCCTGAAGCCCAGATCCTGATACTTCTGGGACGCCACATCCTTCAGGTTCACAAAGTCAGGGAGCAACGCAATGGTCCTCCCAGCGCCCCCTATGCCCAACGTCTAGACCTGGGTTGGGTGGTTACAGGGGACGTGTGCCTGGGTTCAGCCCACAAGCCAGCAGCTGTGACTCCCTATCGCACCAGCGTGCTCGAAAACGGAAGGCCATCTCTCCTCACTCCGTGCCCCAACCGTCTCCAGGTCAAGGAAAGGTTCCTCCTTACAGCATCAAACATGACACCCCAGTCCCTGATGACGACAAAGTGCGGCTTTCCATCGAAGATCGTCTGTTCCTGGAGTTCATGGACAGAGAGATGGTGATGGACGACACCAACAGCTGGGTGGCGCCTCTCCCATTCCGATCCCCTCGTCGACGGCTCCCTTACAATCGAGACCAAGCTCTCAGCAGACTTACCTCTCCCCGCCGCACCCTGGAAAGAAAGCCTAAGATGAAAGCCGACTTCGTCACACCTTCATGCAAAACATCTTTGATCGCGACCAGGCTGAGTTGGCCCCACCACTACCGGAGGGAAGTGAGTGCTGGTACTTACTTATCTTCAGCGTCTACCACCCTCAAAAGCCAGACAAGATCAGGGTTGTCTTCGATTCCAGCGCTCAACATCACGGCATCTCCCTGAACGATGTGCGTGCTACTTACCGGCCCGGATCTGAACAACAGCTTGCTGGGAGTCTTGCTGCGCTCCCGAAGAGAAACAGTGGCTGTCATAGCGGACATCGAGCAGATGTTTCACAGCTTCGTCGTTCGAGAAGACAACAGAGATTTCTTGTGTTTCCTGTGGTTCAACAACAACGACCCCAACCGAGAGATTGCCGAGTATCGCATGAAAGTCCACGTATTCGGCAACTCACCATCCCCAGCTGTCGCCATCTATGGACTTCACCGAGCAGCAGAACACAGCTCCAGGGAACACGGAATGGATGCCAAGCACTTAGTGGAACGCGACTTCTACGTCGACGACGGCCTCGCTCTGGCTGGGTTGCGTCCCGAGGGGCAGCCGTGAGTAGAGGGAGGAGTCGTTGGCAGCTTGACTGGAGGTGGCCACTTGCTGTGTATTTAGCATAGCAGCACACTCAGCTGCTCCCTCAACCTGTAGTGCGATGGTAATTGCTCTGGACAGCAGCAGATCGTCTTTTTCCAGCAGGAGAGTCTCACGCACCTTTGCGTTGTTGGTGTGTTCGATTAGCTGGTCGCGAACCATCTCGTCCTGAAGCGCGCCAAACTTGCATGAGCTAGCTAGCCCTCGCAAATTAGCTACGTACTGCCGCACAGACTCACCAGGCAGTTGGTGTCGCTGACGGAATATAAATCGCCGAAGGAGGGCACTCTGTGGAGCACCGAAATGGGTGCTCATAAGTCCCACAGCTTCGTCAAAGTTTGTGACGTTCCCCAGAGTCCCGAGCACACGATGACCCTCTGCTCCCAAGCAGTGTAGCAACAGAGCCGTCTTCCTAGCCTGGCTCACGTCGTCGAGCCCTGAGGCGATGATGTAATTTTCAAAACTATGTAGCCAGCGAGTCCATGGTACCGGAGGCTCGCCAGGTAACGCCAGGAAGGGGGCAGGTGGTGGGAGAGAGATATCAGCCATCCTCGTCGCCAATATTGTATTGAGAAATCACGTCAGGACACAGCGCTGTCGCTCGACACAACCTCTACGTTGCATTCTTTATTTAGACTGACACAGCATCACAGGCAGACCCGATCAAACAACCCAGAGCCCTCAGGCATCACCAAGCGATCCCAGCACAATAGAACAGCACCAAATCAAATGCAGCACTGTCGATGTGTGCAGACATAACAAGGGGCTTACCAGCGTTTCCCATTGGAAGTAACAACCCCTTTCAGCCCGCGATTTAGCAAACACCGTTCACATGTGTCGCACCGGGCATTCATGCAGCATAAGCCTCGGTTTGTAGCTAAGAGCCGTTCACAATGTGCTGCACGAGGCCTACCTACACATGTAGCCTGAGCCTCGAATGTTGCTAGTGCTAGCTAACGTTAGCTAGTACAAGAAGTGAATCTCTTGTGCTGCTTAGCTTACGGGTGCTTAATAGTGACGAGCATAATCGTTCAATAAACATTAGGCTCACATGCATCGAAACTGACGATATTAAATGATTCCAAGTAGAAAATTCAACAAGCCAACTAGCTAGATAGCATTTTTCCTTGGCGTGGGACTGACAAGCTAGCATAAGCTAACGTGAGCTAGTGAAAATTCGCACACATTAAAATGTATCTGGATGTAACGTTACATGTATATAGACATCTCCGATATCGTTATGCAAGCAGGTGAGCGGCTAACGTTAAACCGGAATTAAGCAAGCGAGACTGTGTGGCTAGCTAGAATTAGCAGGCCCCGTTTATAGAAGCTAGCAGCAGGTCTGTCTTCTAACGTCAGGCGTAGCCAATCGCTCGGTTGGTTGTCGGTGTGATAACGTGGCAATATTCGCTAACTTTTAAAAAAAAAAAAATATTCGCTAACTAAACGTTAGCTAGCTTATGCTAGCTAGTCGTTTCCTAGCCAGGCTAGCTAGCTATGAACGTATAAACTGCCGTGCGATAACGTTATAATTAGCTTTAATCAGTCACTTAAAAATCACACCCGAGTGTGCCAAAATGTTACAAAAACATGTCGATATTCAATGTTTACTGGGGTTTTTCGCGCTTCGGCTCACTTCTTACCGAGAAATTGGCACTTGGCACAAGTTGGCCGTGAACTTGACTTCTCCTCAGGGCTCCAAGCAGTGAAAAGAAAAATGGCATAAAATCAAGAGATTTTGAGAACCAAAGTTTGGCTACGTCAGTAGTCACGTGACATACTGGATGGAAAAATAGTCTTTGGTTTTAAGTCAGTCAAATACATTGAACCAATGAGGCCCTGATTTCCATTGAATTAAAGTGAGTTTAATACATATATAGACCCAAAATATCATAAATACAATTATATCGGGTCCAATCAAATAAAAAACACGCTTTAATTGAATGGCAGCATATGATCACTTTTTACTGTGTGGATGCAAACAGTGAAACTTATGTAACCCCTTTTTCACTGGCGGGTGAAGTAATACTTGGGGTAGTATTGGTCGAGGATCAATGATCACACCGGGTTAGAGAACTCAGGATTAATCGCGGCTCAGTAGGCAGACGTAATAACCATACGTGGTAGTGGTGTAACCATAATAACAGTCCGGGTAGTACATAACACCTAGTGTAGTTCCAGTGGATATACATGGCATTTATATCACTACAACCAGCTGCACTGATGTTTGCTCGGGAGCTACAGACGCCTGTGGATCTGGTCTTTGGCAAGCCGCCAAACCCACCAGTACGAGTGCCGCCGGGCCAGGACTATGTAGACGCACTACAGGACCGGATGGAGGCTCCTCATCAGCTGGCTCCAGAGAATATGGCTTCTGCAGGGGAAAGGCAGAAGAGAGCCTATGATGTACGTTGCCACCGCAAAGAGTACCAGCAGGGGGACAACGTATGGGTGTATAACCCACGGCGAACGAAGGGACGGTCCCCAAAGCTGAACAGCAACTGGGAGGGGCCCTGCCTCATCCTGAAGAGGATCTCAGAGGTCATCTATAGAGTGAAGCTCCACAGCCGCCCTCGGATAGTCATCCTTCACCAAGATCGCCTCGCACCTTACTTAGTACAGACCAGGCTACCGGGGTCCAGGGAGGGGGTAAGGACACTGCTGGATCAAAGCCAACCTCCCTGGATGTCAGCAAGGAGCTACCATTAGAGCATCTTGTTTTGGGCCAGGGAGGGGGCGGGGACACTGGGTTTACAGAGCTGCCCTCCCTGGCCAGGAATGGAAACAGCGGTGACGTCGAAGTCGACGGTGGGGGCTCAGACCCAGCGGATGCAGAGCCGCCCCCGTCATCCATCAGCAGCCCGCGGCAAGGAGCAGCCCGGGATGGGAGAGGTGCTCGGCGGAAGAAACCCTCATGGTGGATGGACCCATCCACATGGGATTTGGGTTAGGCCAACGGGACGTTGGTCTTTCAAGGAAGGAGGCAGTGTGGCGAATTCAACTAGAGTGTTCCTGCTCCAAGTTCATTTGCATGTTACCCACGATGCAACTGAAATGTCGATGTTTTGGTTATGTTGTGGGCTATTGAACACGTTAAAAACGGGCATATCTGTTACAGATAGCGGGGATGCGGTGCAAGGTGATGGGGACGTTACGAGAGAAGTTGATTAGACAACATGCTATTTCCCACCATGAGGGTAAAGAGTAGGCAAATAGATAAGGTCGCTTCTGTGGCCAAGAAAAGGATCAAGCTGAGACCAAAACGAATTTGTGACTGTTATGACTAGCTTGGCTTGCGGTCATTAAAAGCTTGCTTGCTAACTCTGAAAGGTTTGCTGAGAAGTCCATTATTTGACCACGTGGAAATATCATCATGTTAATTTTATGTCAACCCATTTGGCCCCGTTACACTGGGAGGAGCCATTGCATATGAAGCCCCTGCCCCCCCCCCCCAAAAAAAAACAAACAAAAACAAAACAAAAATAAAAAATGATGTCAGTCATTTATTTGCGACTGTTGTGCGTGTAATGTTCTGTGCCCTCTGGCTATGTTAACTTATAACATTAATAAAGCAAGGACGACTTCTCTCGTGCTGGGTGTTTATTCACCGACCGGATTCCCACTGACGTTGTTACGTACATCACGTGACTTTGTTGTGGCGCTACGGAAAGCCGTAAGGGACATTAGCAAATCAAATATTACTAGCAAATATTACATCTCCCTTTTTCTGAAAAGTGCTGCTTTCTCTGCAGAGATACAGACCACGTTGAGCACGTTTATAAGCGAATACAATCTTAATAAGAAAGAATATGAAAGTGGAACTCTTATATAACTGGACTGCAACAAAGTAGTGTAAAACATTTCCTTCACTGTCTAAATGTGACACCGTAATAACATTTCATCTTTTTTTTTTTCATTTCATTACTGGTAACTGCAAACAGCAGGTAGGTACACAAGGTAAGTGAACGCTGTAAATATTTCTTTTCAAAACATAGCAGGTATAGTACAGGTTGGTGTAAAATTATCTTTTTTTAACATTCATAAGTCAAGGATTTGTCTTGGTTTGATCGTGCGACCTGACCTCGTGGTGTAACCAGGCTGTGTGTCTGGTTGTCGCTGATTGTTCGTGTCTGGAGGTTCAGCATGCTCTTGCTGATGGGCTTGTGTGTTGTTGTTAGCGCTGGTAACAGTCTGCTGTGAAGTGTGTGTGTGTGTAGTGTGAGTGTTCACTCTGCTTTGTCGCAGGTGTTGACGGTTGCGTTGGTAGATCTGACCTTCTTTGGTTTGGATGTAGTAGCTCCTCTCTGTGTTCGCTGGTCTTTCCACAGTTGCAGGTCTCCAGGATCCATCCTCCTGCCGGAAGCGGATTGGTGTGCCTGCGGGCAGGTGGGGCAGAGGTTTGGCTGTTCGGTTGTAGTATGCCTGCTGGCGCTGTTGACATACCTCTCTCCTTTTGTGAACATCCTCCTGACTGGCGATCTGTGGCTGCAGGTGTTTTGCTGTTGATGGGAGAATGGACCGCAGCCTCCGACTCATCAGTAGCTGTGCCGGTGATTTCAGGTTGTCCACCGGTGTGTTGCGATACTCCAGCAAGCTCATGTAGGGGTCTTTGTTCTCAGCTTTGGCTTTGTCCAGGATGCGTTTGGCCGTCTGGACAGTCTTCTCGGAGAGGCCGTTGCTCTGTGGGTAGTGGGGGCTTGTGGTGGTGTGTGAGAAACCCCATGTCTGTGAGAAGTTGCGGAACTCACCAGAGCTGTAGCACGGACCGTTGTCGCTGATGATAGTCTCGGGGATTCCGTGTCGAGCCATTGCTGCTTTCAGCTTCATGATGACGGCAGATGAGGTGCAGCTGTAAAGTCTTTCTAGCTCGAAGAATCTGGAGTAGTAGTCCACAGTGACTATGAAGTCCTGTGAGTTCCATGTGAATAGGTCTGTGCCTATCACTTGCCACGGCCGCTCGGGTATGGCGTGTGACATCATTGGTTCCTTTGCATTTGCGCTGCGCCGTTCTTGGCATATGCTGCAGTCTGCTACCGCATCCTCGATCTGTTTCCCCATGCCAGGCCAGAACAGTAAGTCTCTTGCTCGGCATTTGCTTTTTTCCACGCCAAGGTGGCTGGCATGGATGCGCTGTATCATGTCCTTGCGAAGCTTTTGGGGGACAATGATTCTCTCACCTTTGAACAGGATACCGTCCATTTCTGAGATTTCTGCTCTGTGGTTCCAGTATTCCTGGATGCTGGGCGGGCACTTTTTCTTTGTGTCTGGCCAGCCAGTGAGTGTGGCTCGTCTGAGTGCGGTGAGCTGTGGATCTTGCGCTGTTTCCTGCTTGATTTCTGTGAGTCTTGTGTCGCTCACAGGGATGTTGCTGAGGACTGTGTGCACTTGGGCCTCCATCCCTTCCTGTAGGTCACTGTCGTGGTGTTCTATTGACTTGCGTGACAGTGTGTCGGCCACCGGTATGTCCTTACCGGGGCGGTGGATGATTTGGATGTCGTATTTTTGGAGCGCCAGGATCATCCGTTGCAGCCGGGGTGGTGCTGCTGCCAGTGGCTTTTTTAGTATTGCCTCCAGAGGCTTGTGGTCTGACTCCACAATCACTTTTCGTCCATACATGTACTCGTGGAACCTCTTGCAGCCGAAGACCACAGCGTAGAGCTCCTTCTCTATCTGTGCGTAGTTTTCTTCAGTGCTGTTGAGTGACTTGGACGCATAGGCAATTGGTTTGCCATCTTGGAGCATGACAGCCACAAGGCCACTTTTGGATGCATCCACTTGGAGTCGCAGCTCTTTCTGCGGGTCGAAATATGAGAGTACTGGACCTGGGTGCTGTGTAATGAGATTCTTCATCTCTTGGAACGCCTTGTCGTGGACTGCATCCCACACAAACTCACTGTCCTGTTTCAGAAGCTGTCTGAGGGGTGAGTTTATCTGTGAGAGGTGTGGAGCAAATCTGGCGAGGTAGTTGATCATGCCGAGGACTGTCTCCAGCTCTGCTTTGTTCTGTGGGGGTTGCATGTCCTTGACCGCCTTCACCTTGTGTGGGTCTGGTTTGATGCCTTCGTGTGAGAGCGTGTGGCCGAAGTAGCTTACCTCGGACACGCATATGTGACACTTGTCGGGGTTGAGCCGCACCCCTCGCTCCCTTGTGCGCTTCAGCATCGCTCTGAGACGCTGGTCATGTTCCTCTTTAGTCTTGCCGAACACTAGTATGTCGTCCACTATGGCCGTCACACCGTCCAATCCTTCATATGTTTCATCCACGCGTCTCTGGAACTCGTCTTGAGCGGACACGATTCCGAATGGCAGTCTGAGGAAACGATACCTGCCAAACACTGTGTTAAATGTCGTCAACATTGAGGATTCAGTGCTCAGTTTGATGGCCCAATAGCCTGACCGCGCGTCTAACACGCTAAAGTACTCAGCTCCAGCAAGCTTTGTGGTGGCGTCCTCCAGCGTGGGGAGGGGGTAGTGAGGTCGTTGTATCACTTTGTTAAGAGCTCTGGGGTCTAAACACACTCTAAGTTTGCCTGTCTTTGGCTTCTCAACAATGACGAGTGCGTTCACCCATTCTGTGGGTTCTGTTACCTTACAGATTATGCCGCCTTTCTCCATGCTGTCAAGCTCGTCCCTCAGTTTGCTGCGTAGGGCGATGGGGATTCTGCGTGGCGGGCAGACGACCGGCGTTGCATCTGGTGTGACGCGGAAGGTGCACTCGCCTGGGAACTCTCCTATTCCCTGGAAAACATCTGCATACTCATCCATTATGCTCTGTGATGTGACATTGTTTTCCTCGCTCACAGCCATCACTATTTTTACCAAGTTTAGGTCACGGCATGTTTTCATTGCCATGACTGGTGGGGCGTTTGTGTCAATGACGTAAAAGTCCAGCATCATTGCATTGTCTCTGTACTTACATTTGAGTTTGCATGTGCCTTTCACGCTCAGCGCGCCTCCTCCATATTCAGTGAGTCTGTGTATTGCTGGTTTCAGTATCACATTTTTGAACAGCGCCTGGAACAGGTTGGTGGGAATAGTATTGGCCTGTGCCCCAGTGTCTAGTTTAAACTTTACCTTCTGTGGAGGTGTGCCAATTCCAACCTCTACGTAAGCCTGCTCGTTGCTTTTTCCGTTGTTCTCTATTGAGATGCAGTCTATGTACAGCTCTGTCTGTTCTCCCACAGCGGTGCTCTCCACTGTAATGTTGTCGAAGTACAGTTCTTCCTGTTCTCTGTCAGTGGTGCACTCTTCTGGGTTCTCTCCGACGGCATGTACTGTGCCGCGGTAGTACTTTGTCTGTCCCTGGGAGCTAGACTTGCATACTTTAGCAAAATGATTGAGCTTCTTGCATTTAATGCATTGTTTACCCTTAGCTGGGCAAGTGGCTTTAGCGCCGTGTAGCCCTCCACAATAGCTACACGCCCTAGCGGCGGTGCTAACGTTACCCTCCCTTTGTCTGAAGTTAGCGTTAGCTGCTTTGGGTGCGTTCGGTTTGTAAGTCTTTCTGCCTATTGCGTGCACCGTTTCATGTGTGCTGCCCTGGCCCATAGACTTTAGCTGTTGCTTTGCTAGCTCGTGTGAGCGGGCTACATCTATGGCCTTTTCTAGCGTTAGCTCAGCTCCCTGGCTAAGTAGCTTTTCTCTCACTCTGGGTGAGTTGGTGGCAAACACGATGCGGTCCCTGACCATCTCGTCGGCATTTGGGTAGCCACAGTCTTTGACTAGGAGCTTTAGCTCAGTTACAAATTGTTCGAAGGATTCACTCTCTCCCTGCATCTTTTCATGAAATTTATATCTTCATAAATCGGGTTTGCTTTGGGGGTGATGTACTCAGTGTACTTATCGTAGTACGTTTCTAGCTTCTTGGCTTGTTCTCCGCTGAGTGTCCAAGTGTTGTGCACATCGCGCCCTTTTTCCCCTATCCAGAGCAGGAGGTAGCTGCATTTCTCCTCTTCGTTCTTCCCGCGCAGGGGGCCCGTGAACATTAGCTCCGTTGTTTGTCGAAATCGTCTCCATGCTTCAGGTAAGTTCGCCGATTCCCAGTCCATCCGTGGAGCTGGAACGCCGTACGAATCCATATTGGGTATTTAAACTCCGCTACTCTGACACCATGTAATGATCTGTGCCCTCTGGCTATGTTAACTTATAACATTAATAAAGCAAGGACGACTTCTCTCGTGCTGGGTGTTTATTCACCGACCGGATTCCCACTGACGTTGTTACGTACATCACGTGACTTTGTTGTGGCGCTACGGAAAGCCGTAAGGGACATTAGCAAATCAAATATTACTAGCAAATATTACAGTGCGGACTGTGTGTGTTGAGCAGCGACCCCCGGTACACCCTTGTTACAGTCGTTTTTGCTGACCCGGAGGTTGTACTGTCAAGCAAGCGCCACAAACAACGCGCGCGGACAGCCTGGACACGGCAGCACTGGCACATCCTACAAGATTAATAAAGTGTGAGTATTAATCATATACGTTTTGATGCAAGCTGTGCCTTGCCCCTTTAAGGAGAGGGCTTAGTGGGTATTGTGTGTGTGTGGGGGGGGGGTGATGTAGACGCAGCCGTGTGTGTGTGTGTGTGTGTGTGTGTGTGTCTGTGTATTTTCTGTTTGTAGCCGCAGCCGCGGAGACGCTAGTTTGCCGACAAATAGGAAGGTAGCCACCGTTACCAGTGATGATTTGTATGCATCACAGGGAGGGAGGGAGGGAGGGAGGGAGGGAGGCTGCCGTGTGTTAAATGGGACTGCAGTGCAGTGCAGTGGCCGGCCCGTTCTCCACCGCGGAGTTGGTCCGGACTCTTTATGAAGTTGTTACCAGCTACGAGCCAGGCTAAGCTAAATAGACTAGCGAGACACCCACCGGAGGCTTCCAACTACGGTTCGGAGCCGCGACGCTGGAGAGGTAACAGTACTAGACGTGCTGCTGCACTAGACGTTTTGTTGTTTTGTTGTGTTAAGTTACAAGTAAAGCTGAGCGTCGCTGTGTAAGTTAGCTTTTACCTAATCAACGTTAGCCAACTTGCTAAGTAGGCTGTTGCTCTGCGTGCGCGTTTTCATTTTTGGGGTAGCATGCGGCGATAGCTTTTGTTAAAAAGCATGCTAATTTGCCCTGGGAATCAGTGGAGGCTGATGGAAGTGCCCCATTTGTATCTTAACTGTCATCTTCTTCTCTCTATAGACACTGTGGGACCTGAGCATGACCCAAACAGACCTCACCTACGATGCAGTCCCAGGTAGACCAGTATAGTATGGTCTATAATAGCAGATCATGATCCAGCTCAAGGTTATTGTAGTTCACTAAAACTGAACTAAAACCAGGTGTGAAAAGAGAAGAAAAAAAAACAAAAAAAAAACGTTTCAGTTCACTGAAATAAAAATAAAACTTGACTTTAGAGGAGCAAGAAGAGGAAGCGAGTGAAGGCAGAGCCGAAGATCAAATGGTGGAAGTTGAAGAAGGAAAACTGTTGTGTGGAGTTCAGGCAGGGGTTAAGACAGGCACTGGGTGGATAGTGGAGAGTTGCCGGACGGCTGGGCAACCACTGCAGAAATAGTGAGGGAGACAGCTAGGAAGGTACTTGGTGTGTCGGCAGGACAGAGGAAGGAAGACAAGGAGACTTGGTGGTGGAGTGAGGAAGTACAGCAAAGTATACAGAAGAAGAGGTTGGCAAAGAAGAAATGGGATAGTCAGAGAGATGAAGAAAGTAGACAGGAGTACAAGGAGACACAGCGTAAAGCTAAGAGAGGTGGCAAAGGCAAAAGGCGTATGGTGAGTTGTATGACAGGTTAGACACTAAGGAAGGAGAAAAGGACTTGTACCGATTGGCTAGACAGAGGGACCGAGCTGCAAAGGATGTGCAGCAGCTTAGGGTGATGAAGGATAGAGATGGAAATGTGCTGACGAGCGAAGAGAGTGTGCTGAGAAGGTGGAAGGAGTACATTGGGGGGCTGATGAATGAAGAAAATGAGAGAGAGAGAGCAGGTTGGATGATGTGGGGATAGTGAATCAGGAAGTGCAGTGGATTAGCAAGGAGGACGTGAGGGCAGCTATGAAGAGGATGAAGAGTGGCAAGGCAGTTGGTCCTGATGACATACCTGTGGAGGCATGGAGATGTTTAGGAGAGATGGCAGTGGGGTTTTTAACTAGATTGTTTAACTCAAACTTGGAAAGGGAGAGGATGCCTGAGGAGTGGAGAAGAAGCATACCGGTACCGATTTTCAAGAACCAGGGCGATGTGCAGAACTGTAGCAACTACAGAGGTATAAAGTTGATCAGCCACAGCATGAAGATTTGGGAAAGAGTAATCGAAGCTAGGTTAAGAGGAGGAGAGGTGACGATTAGCGAGCGGCAGTATGGTTTCATGCCACGAAAGAGCACCACAGATGCGATGTTTGCTTTGAGAATGTTGATGGAGAAGTATAGAGAAGGCCAGAAGGAGTTACATTGTGTCTTTGTAGATTTAGAGAACGCATAAGCCAGGGTGCCGAGAGAGGAGATGTGGTATTGTATGAGGAAGCCGGGAGTTGCCGAGAAGTATGTAGGAGTGGTGCAGGATATGCACGTGGAAGTGTGACAGTGGCGAGGTGACAGATGGGTTCAAGGTGGAGGTGGGATTACATCAAGAATCGGCTCTGAGCCCCTTCTTGTTTGCAATGGTGATGGACAGGTTGACGGATGAGATCAGGCAGGAGTCTCCATGGACGATGATGTTCGCGGATGACATTGTGATCTGTGGCGAGAGTAGGGTGCAGGTGGAGGAGAGCCTGGAGATGTGGAGGTATGCACTGGAGGGAAGAGGAATGAAAGTCAGTAGGAGCAAGACGGAATACCTGTGTGTGAAAGAGAGGGAAGACAGTGGAATGGTCACGAGTGGAGGTGACGAAGGCATATGACTTTAAATACTTGGGGTCAACAGTCCAAAGTAACGGGGAGTGCAGGAGAGAGGTGAAGAAGAGAGTGCAGGTAGGGCGGAGAAGAGTGTCAGGAGTGATTTGCGACAGAAGGGTGCCAGCAAGAGTTAAAGGGAAGGTTTACAAGATGGTTGTGAGACCAGCTACGTTGTATGGTTTGGAGACAGTGGCACTGACGAAAAGACAGCAGGAGGCGGAGCTGGAGGTGGCAGAGTTGAAGACGCTAAGGTTTTCACTGGGAGTGACGAAGAAGCACAGGATTAGGCACGATTATATTAGAGGGACCGCTCAAGTCGGACGGTTTGGAGACAAAGCAAGAGAGGCAAGATTGAGATGGCTTGGACATGTGTGGAGGAGAGATGCTGATTATGGAGCTGCCAGGGAAGAGAAGAAGAGGAAGGCCAAAGAGGAGGTTTATGGATGTGGTGAGGGAAGACATGCAGGTGGCTGGTGTGACAGAGGAAGACGCAGAAGACAGGAAGAAATGGAAACGGATGATCCGCTGTGGCGACCCCTAACGGGAGCAGCCGAAAGTAGTAGATCTATGTCATATGTACATTATTTACAATTAGTTCATAAGTCATTCATAATTCATGTGTGATTTCGTCATTCCTAGGTTATGTGCAGCTATTTACATGCAGTTATGTAGCCTACAATTATTATTTACATGCAGTCATGTGCAGTTATTTACATATGTTATGTAGTTATGTCATAGACATGTGATAACATTTTATAATTTATGCAATGTTTATTGAAACATTCTTTCTCTGTATTGCCCCCCTATACAGTTTTACAAAAAGGTTTGAATTCTCAAAGTTCTTCAGTAAAGTTCCTCAACTTGGACTGGGACTCTGTATTTCTTTGGGATTCTTCATGTTGGCTATCTGTCCGCCTGTCTATACATGGACACAAATACGTAGGACAGAATAGGCGGTCTTCTCGTTCCCCCCCGCCGTTTAAAGAAAAAAAAATGTGTGTCTTTTTCTATCTTATTCCTCAAGGGTTAAAACCTCAACTAGGGCTTCTTGTTACCTTTCCAGGGTACAAGCCACAACTAGGGTTACCTGGCAGAATTCGGGTTTGAGGTTAAGATTGGGGTTAAGCCAGGGGAAAGGGTACCCCCATCCGGCCACTCGTCAGGCGCTGGCATAATAGGTGTACGTTATGTACAGTAGATTGGATGATTGTATGACCGCCTGGCCAGCAGGTGGAGTCATGGAGGCACCAATCTCAGTAATATGAGGCGCATAGATGACGTCGGCATGCAGCGCAGGCGATTCTGAACGGTGCAAATAAACGAAGCACATGGCTGCATGGAGTTGAGCTCCCGAAAAATACAAGAGTTAATTAAATGCGATAAAGTGGAAACGGTTAATTTAAATGCGATAAAGTGGAAACGTTGTAGAACCAGCATCATCACAGCTCAGTACTGCACGTGTACAGCACGTGTACAGCCAGTGTATGGTCCCACAGCTGTGGTCAGCATCACGTCATTCAGCACGCTGTTGTTCATCTAGCTGTGTGTACAGCTAGCCGTGTATCAGTCAACCAAACGACCAGCTTATGTTAGCTCATGTACAGTTTGGAAACAGCTAATGTTAGCTTGTGTACAGGAGGAAATACATTGTCAACGAACATTTGTGTCATCTCGTCATTTATGGTTGGCGTTCACAACGCCGCTAAATCTCAACAATTGCGACAGATAGTAAATCTGTGTCAGTCCAAACGTTTGTAGTTCAAACGTTTACAATAGGTTAGAAATTTAAAACCGCATTCCCAAATAAATTGGAATTAACCTTGTACACTGTCAATCAACAAGATGTTTAGATGGCGGCCACCTTCTTCAGGCGAGGGCTTAGACTTTTCACGACCGGGCGGCATCTCGGTGGCCTTCTAAGGCTCGTAAAAATCAAATTAACAATGGAAAAAATAGCCAACATTAATCCAACTCACCGAACAGCGGGCAACGTAGCTCTGTGCCGGACTCCATCGAAAAGAGAGAATGAGGCTCCGCCTCTTAATATATACTGGGAAATATGACACCACTTCCGGTAGATGTCACGCTCTCCACAAAAGGCGGCCCCCCACGCCGTTGTCACGGGAAACGTGACGCGACATCCGGCAAACGCGCGCCCTCCCCATAGACGGAAAAAAACAGAAAGGGGGAGAAAAAAAGAAAAAAAAAAGACAAAAGGGGACAGTGTGTTTTTTCCAGAGACGGGTTCGGGTTAGAGTTATAGGACCGTGTGTCCGAGGAAAGTGACGTGTTGTTGACAAAATTGGAGTTTGGAGAGAGTAGCTTGGTGACCTTCTTGGGCCAGATGGCGTAAGAGAGAGACCGAGTCACAGCTGCACTGCGTTGTGGTGGGGGCACAAAGCAGGAGGTCGTCGACGTACTGCCATAGGGTTGAGCCGCGCGTCAGCGTAAGTGTGCTAAGGCTGTCTCGAAGCGCCCCGTTGTAGATCGTGGGGCTTTCACAATAGCCCTGACACAGCCTTGTCCATGTGTAAGGCCGACCGTCAAATAGGAACGCAAACCAGAACAGGGACGCTGAAGAAAGCGTTGGCATGGTCCACAACGGCAAACCGCCGTGCAGAAGGGGGAACCTGAGACATAAGGGTGTAGGGATTGGGGACGCAGGGCGTGCGGGCCCTGACAGCTGCATTTACTGCCTGAAGGTCTTGAACGAATCTCCATTCAGTGGGCTGACCGGGTGGGCGTATCTTCTTCACGGGGAAGATGGGAGTGGAAACCGGGGAGGTGGGCCAAGGGACAATTATGCCCTTGACACGCAAGGCATTGAATACAGGGCAGATGCCATTAACCGCTTCCGGTTTCAAAGGGTACTGAGGTTGGTGGGGACGGAAGTCGGATTTCGGGGTAATGATGACGGGCTCACAATTACGTATGAGACCTACATCCTATTTCCCGTCAGCCCAAAGATGGGAGGGGATGTTGTGAAGCTGCGGAGCAAGTGCAGTGTGTGTGTGTGTGCCAGTGTATGGGCCTCAGTCACTGACGGTGAGGGGGCGGACAGAGCCAACATTCGTGACGTCACCGCAACGGTGGCGCTGACGTCTACCCGGTATAATTTTAGTGAGGGGGACCAGTCGCGTGAAGAGTCGGCGGGAAGCCAATCTGACGCCAGAGAAGCTTGTCGCGCGAGTGGACCCGTATCTGTCCACTGGGAACCCCGTGGTTTTACCAAGGAGACGTGCGGGACCGAGTCATCAACCGAAAACAACGCAGTTTGGTCGTTGTCTAATGTACACGTGACATGAGCGGTGCAGTGTAGGTTGTCCGCTGTCATGTAGGTCGATGCGTCCCCTGTTGTGGTGTGTGAGCAAGGGAGCAGAGCCACTGTGTGTATTGGGAGGCGGTAGGAGCCCACATGTAGACCCGTAGAGGGAGGGCGGGGTTATGTGTATGCAAAAAAATATTCGCTGCTGGTAACGAAGTGATGTACAGCCCTGATGAGGTGGAAACAACAGAGATGCCCAGTTGGATCATGCCATCTCCATCCAGCAAATTAAATGGGCAGTTATCAGAAATTAAAACAGGCAATTTTGTTGATGAGCTGTCATCCAGGCAAACAAGCACACAGGAACGGATAATGGCTCCGTGACACACGTACCACTCGCAACAGTGGAGAGGACCGTTTGGCCGCTCCGTGTTAACCGTGGCCGGCCGATAGGCGGTTCTCACCACCGTTCGTGTGGCTCCCGTGTCTAACAAGAAAGGCAGCTCAGCATTTGCAAGACGCAAGGTTATCATTGGCAGTTTTCGGAAAGCTAGCTCATGAGATACATACTGTCCAACTGGGGAAGCTAACAGCAAAGCAGACTCTTCATTGCAAATCAGTGTATTTGGTTGTGTCTGTGCATTCATACGACCTGATGTGGCAGCAGATGTGTCCAGGACCCCCACCTCCTCCTCCCGTGTCGCCTGTCAGTCCGAACCCCGGTATGAGCCTCCCCGTGGGGCCCACTGGTTGTGAGGTCCGTTGCTCCATCCTTGGCCTCTTCTGCGCCTTTGGTTGATGCCCTTGACGGAGTGGACAGTCTTCAGCCCAGTGACCGGGCTGGCCACATGTGAAGCAGCAGTCGTCACCCGGTTGGGGGCCGCTGGGCTGGGCGTGTTGTCACGGGTTCTGACATCGTGAACGGTCCCCGGGTCTGTCCTGTTGCACAGGTTAGTAGGGTGAAGGAAGCCGCTGCGGCACCATGGAGGAGAGAGAGAGAGGTGCGATGTTTGTCCTGAGCCTGCCTTGCCTTCTGTACTTCTTCCTTTTTCTGCATTTGATCGTGGGCATGATCAGCATGTCTCAGCAAGTCTTCCAGTCGTCTCTTTCCGTATCCTACGCAGTGTGTTTCTATGGCTTTCCTAACTCCGTCCTGCAGGCCGGCCAGGAAATGTTTGCAGAGGTGAGTTTCCCATTGGCCCCTCGCCGTGGACGGGGGAGAGAGAATTGGTGGCGGTTGGGGTGTTGGTGGTGGTGGTGGTGTCAGACGGGGTGTCGGTGGTGGTCCCAGGATCGGTCTCATGGCGCCGCGTTGTTGGACAGGTTGTTGGACGCACCCGGAGTCGTCAGAGGGGTGTCCCAGAGACATCGCTATGAGCTGCGGATATAAGGAAGACAAAAGGAGAGAGAGAGGCTGGCTGCCATGTGAGTATGGCGGAGGGGTGGATGTCAGAGATGGAATAGGAGAGGTGTGTGAGAACGGGTCTTTGGTTGATACGTGAGCTGTCGTATCTCTGTCTTTACCGAGTCGTCGCTGCGCGTCACAGTCCTCTGTAGCCTTTTTCTTTCCCTACTTTCACACTCTTTCTCCCACATTCCCAAAATTCTTTCTTGCTCTGCCATATACTCTAACCATGTTGTAGGAATCTTTTTCCTTTCTAAGACCTTCGCTTTTCCCTTTTCCATGGACTGTCGGACTTTCATTAGTTTATTCTTGCTCAAAGTTCCTTCAACAGGAAACCCATGATCCTGCATCCAGTCTAAAACATATTTTACCGAGTCTTCACCATATTTCCTTATCACTCATTATCTGATAGATCGGACCCTCCATATTTATCGGGGGCAGTACCTTGTTTCCCTTTTATTTTCTTTTTTTCCCCTCAAAATTCACTTGATCCTTCCAAATGACCACTTCTATTAGTGCGAGACCGAGGGTGAACAGCCGCTGAATTGTCAGTGCACGACCTCATCTGGTTTCAATAGTACGCGTTTTAAATGATCATTTTATCCTTTAAAGAATTCTGCTTACCCGTGCGATGAATCTCCCAGGGTTTTGCTGAGGGATCTCAGCGACACCGAACAAACGGACCACCCGCCTCTCCCTTTCTTCTTCTCAAACCTGGTGAGGTTATTGGGAGATCGGTGACTATGTTCTTGTCCCGAGATGATCGGTCAGCCAGTTGTCCGTCTGGCGGGGCGACGTGAGATCCCGCTTCTGACACCAAATTGTTGTGGATTTTCCTTTATCCTTTTAATGGGCTCTTGCCCCAGCAACCTCTGGGGAGAATAATCATCGGACAAATATTAAAGAAAACAGAGAATCTTTAATGCATCTGCAGATGGAGAGACATAAGGCCACACAGAGGTTTGTCTGTGAGGATATGCTCTGCCTCTGAGCTGGAGATAGTGGTTTTTTATAGAACAGTCCGTCGCGTCATACACTATGTTTCCTGCGTCAACTAAGGTGTAATCTTACAAAGGAATGAAGGAAACATCTACGTTAATCACGTTCTGTGCCTCGTGAGTGTCTGTACGCCTGTTGCACTTGTCTTTTGCTGTACCTGGCCGTTCCTGGGATGCGGCAACGGGGAGGCAAGCATAGTAACAGTTGCTATGTGGCCCCATGGAAGGTACGCATGAGAACAATGGTTATGTGTGTCTGCAGTGAGTGAGAAGTTTCATACACACAGACAAGTGGAAAACTACAGAGTACATACGGAGTGCATATGGAGAACATTTTGTACTCCACATACATCACCAACATCCTGCTCAGCTCTCCCCTTCTCAGCCTCCTCCTGCTCAGCTGCACCACTCTCCTCTCAGAGCCTCACCGCAGCCACATCGTGATGACACGACTGGTACGAATGACATTGCGAGGTACTTGGTGCGCCGAGAGCTTGTGAATTCCGGTCTCATCCAGTTCAACGAGCGCCCAGAAAATTATTGGGCATGGAAGTCATCTTTCTTCAACGCCATTGAAGGACTGAACTTAACTGCCAGCGAGGAGCTCGACCTCTTGACAAAGTCGTTAGGAAAAGAGTTCTCAGAGCACGTTACAAGGATTCGCTATGTGCACGTCGCCGACCCTGTAGTGGGCCTACAACATGTCTGGGAACGCCTAGAAGAGTGCTCCCCTGAAGTGATCGAGAGAGCGCTCTTCGAGAGGATAGAGAACTTTCCAAAAATCTCTCAGAAAGACCCCGTAAAGTTGAGGGAACTGGGAGACCTGCTGATGGAGTTAGACTCTGCTAAGTGTGAGGGCTACCTGCCGGGGCTCTCGTACCTGGACACCGCCAGGGGTGTCAACCCGATCGTTGAGAAGCTGCCACACAGTCTACAAGAGAGGTGGATAACTAAGGGTTCCCAGTACAAAGAGCAGCACCATGCCCCCCCCCATTCACCTTCTTCGCAGACTTCCTCTGCAGCGAGGCACACAGAAGAAACGACCCCAGCTTTACTCTCCCTTCAGCTCCCTCGAAAACGTCCAACAAGTCCTCCACAGGGTTCTCAAAACATGAGCGATCAGAAAAGGAATCAAGACACGCCAAAAGGCATGTCTCCACCCACAAGACAGAGGTCTCAACAAACCGCTCAGCTTCTCAGTCACGCAGTTCGAGCAGCATGCCTGGCGACAAAGGGAAACAATGTCCCATCCATCAGAAGCGCCATCCTCTAAAGAAATGTCGGGGTTTTCGAAGCAAGTCTCTTGAGGAGCGCAAAGCCTTTCTGAATGAGAATGGTGCCTGCTACAGGTGTTGCTCCTCCACAACTCACTTGGCGAAGAACTGTAAGGCAACTTTGAAGTGCAGCGAATGTGAGAGCGATGACCACATAGCGGCGCTCCACCCTGGACCTCCTCCACGGGACAAAAAAGACAAGGACCCCACCTCAGAGCATGGCGGGGAGAGTGAAGAGGAGGCGCCTCCACCAGCAGTCACCTCTAAATGCACAGCACACCCAGACAGAGCTAGTAACGTCTACATCGTCCTGGACGACCAGAGCAACAGATCTCTGGCGAGGTCTGATTTCTTCTACTTCATCCAAATCAGAGGTTCAGACTCACCGTACACCCTGCGTTGCGTACATGTGCAGGAGTCACCGAGACATCTGGAAGAAGAGCCACAGGGTTCTTGGCGGAGTCGTTGGATGGAAAAAACAAGTGTGCTGCTTCCAACACTCATTGAGTGCAACCATATGCCTGACGATCGGTCAGAAATCCCGACCCCAGAAGCTGCACAGCACCACAGCCACCTGAAGTCCATCGCTCGCAGAATCCCTCGCCTGGACCCTGAAGCCCAGATCCTGATACTTCTGGGACGCCACATCCTTCAGGTCCACAAAGTCAGGGAGCAACGCAATGGTCCTCCCAGCGCCCCCTATGCCCAACGTCTAGACCTGGGTTGGGTGGTTATAGGGGACGTGTGCCTGGGTTCAGCCCACAAGCCAGCAGCTGTGACTTCCTATCGCACCAGCGTGCTCGAAAACGGAAGGCCATCTCTCCTCACTCCGTGCCCCAACCGTCTCCAGGTCAAGGAAAGGTTCCTCCTTACAGCATCAAACATGACACCCCAGTCCCTGATGACGACAAAGTGGGGCTTTCCATCGAAGATCGTCTGTTCCTGGAGTTCATGGACAGAGAGATGGTGATGGACGACACCAACAGCTGGGTGGCGCCTCTCCCATTCCGATCCCCTCGTCGACGGCTCCCGAACAATCGAGACCAAGCTCTCAGCAGACTTACCTCTCCCCGCCGCACCCTGGAAAAAAAGCCTAAGATGAAAGCCGACTTCGTCACACATTCATGCAAAACATCTTTGATCGCGACCAGGCGGAGTTGGCCCCAACACTACCGGAGGGAAGTGAGTGCTGGTACTTACTTATCTTCGGCGTCTACAACCCTCAAAAGCCAGACAAGATCAGGGTTGTCTTCGATTCCAGCGCTCAACATCACGGCATCTCCCTGAACGATGTGCGTGCTACTTACCGGCCCGGATCTGAACAACAGCTTGCTGGGAGTCTTGCTGCGCTCCCGAAGAGAAACAGTGGCTGTCATAGCGGACATCGAGCAGATGTTTCACAGCTTCGTCGTTCGAGAAGACAACAGAGATTTCTTGTGTTTCCTGTGGTTCAACAACAACGACCCCAACCGAGAGATTGCCGAGTATCGCATGAAAGTCCACGTATTCGGCAACTCACCATCCCCAGCTGTCGCCATCTATGGACTTCACCGAGCAGCAGAACACAGCTCCAGGGAACACGGAATGGATGCCAAGCACTTAGTGGAACGCGACTTCTACGTCGACGACGGCCTCGCTCTGGCCTCGACTAGCTAGCTTATGCTAGCTAGTCGTTTCCTAGCCAGGCTAGCTAGCTATGAACGTATAAACTGCCGTGCGATAACGTTATAATTAGCTTTAATCAGTCACTTAAAAATCACACCCGAGTGTGCCAAAATGTTACAAAAACATGTCAATATTCAATGTTTACTGGGGTTTTTCGCGCTTCGGCTCACTTCTTACCGAGAAATTGGCACTTGGCACAAGTTGGCCGTGAACTTGACTTCTCCTCAGGGCTCCAAGCAGTGAAAAGAAAAATGGCATAAAATCAAGAGATTTTGAGAACCAAAGTTTGGCTGCGTCAGTAGTCACGTGACATACTGGATGGAAAAATAGTCTTTGGTTTTAAGTCAGTCAAATACATTGAACCAATGAGGCCCTGATTTCCATTGAATTAAAGTGATTTTAATACATATATAGACCCAAAATATCATAAATACAATTATATCGGGTCCAATCAAATAAAAAACACGCTTTAATTGAATGGCAGCATATGATCACTTTTTACTGTGTGGATGCAAACAGTGAAACTTATGTAACCCCTTTTTCACTGGCGGGTGAAGTAATACTTGGGGTAGTATTGGTCGAGGATCAATGACCACACCGGGTTATAGAACTCAGGTTTAATCGTGGCTCAGTAGGCAGACGTAATAACCATACGTGGTAGTGGTGTAACCATAATAACAGTCCGGGTAGTACATAACACCTAGTGTAGTTCCAGTGGATATACATGGCGTTATATCACTACAACCAGCTGCACTGATGTTTGCTCGGGAGCTACAGACGCCTGTGGATCTGGTCTTTGGCAAGCCGCCAAACCCACCAGTACGATTGCCGCCGGGCCAGGACTATGTAGACGCACTACAGGACCGGATGGAGGCTCCTCATCAGCAGGCTCCAGAGAATATGGCTTCTGCAGGGGAAAGGCAGAAGAGAGCCTATGATGTACGTTGCCACCGCAAAGAGTACCAGCAGGGGGACAACGTATGGGTGTATAACCCACGGCGAACGAAGGGACGGTCCCCAAAGCTGAACAGCAACTGGGAGGGGCCCTGCCTCATCCTGAAGAGGATCTCAGAGGTCATCTATAGAGTGAAGCTCCACAGCCGCCCTCGGATAGTCATCCTTCACCAAGATCGCCTCGCACCTTACTTAGTACAGACCAGGCTACCGGGGTCCAGGGAGTGGGTAAGGATACTGCTGGATCAAAGCCAACCTCCCTGGATGTCAGCAAGGAGCTACCATTAGAGCACCTTGTTTTGGGCCAGGGAGGGGGCGGGGACACTGGGTTTACAGAGCTGCCCTCCCTGGCCAGGAATGGCAACAGCGGTGACGTCGACGTCGACAGTGGGGGCTCAGACCCAGCGGATGCAGAGCCGCCGCCGTCATCCATCAGCAGCCCGCGGCAAGGAGCAGCCCGGGATGGGAGAGGTGCTCGGCGGAAGAAACCCTCATGGTGGATGGACCCATCCACATGGGATTTGGGTTAGGCCAACGGGACGTTGGTCTTTCAAGGAAGGAGGCAGTGTGGCGAATTCAACTAGAGTGTTCCTGCTCCAAGTTCATTTGCATGTTACCCACGATGCAACTGAAATGTCGATGTTTTGGTTATGTTGTGGGCTATTGAACACGTTAAAAACGGGCATATCTGTTACAGATAGCGGGGATGCGGTGCAAGGTGATGGGGACGTTACGAGAGAAGTTGATTAGACAACATGCTATTTCCCACCATGAGGGTAAAGAGTAGGCAAATAGATAAGGTCGCTTCTGTGGCCAAGAAAAGGATCAAGCTGAGACCAAAACGAATTTGTGACTGTTATGACTAGCTTGGCTTGCGGTCATTAAAAGCTTGCTTGTTAACTCTGAAAGGTTTGCTGAGAAGTCCATTATTTGACCACGTCAAAATATCATCATGTTAATTTTATGTCAACCCATTTGGCCCCGTTACACTGGGAGGAGCCATTACATATGAAGCCCCTGCCCCTCCCCCCCAAAAAAAACAAACAAAAACAAAACAAAAATAAAAAATGATGTCAGTCATTTATTTGCGACTGTTGTGCGGACTGTGTGTGTTGAGCAGCGACCCCCGGTACACCCTTGTTACAGTCGTTTTTGCTGACCCGGAGGTTGTACTGTCAAGCAAGCGCCACAAACAACGCGCGCGGACAGCCTGGACACGGCAGCACTGGCACATCCTACAAGATTAATAAAGTGTGAGTATTAATCATATACGTTTTGATGCAAGCTGTGCCTTGCCCCTTTAAGGAGAGGGCTTAGTGGGTATTGTGTGTGTGTGTGTGTGGGGGGGGGTGATGTAGACGCAGCCGTGTGTGTGTGTGTGTGTCTGTGTATTTTCTGTTTGTAGCCGCAGCCGCGGAGACGCTAGTTTGCCGACAGATAGGAAGGTAGCCACCGTTACCAGTGATGATTTGTATGCATCACAGGGAGAGAGGGAGGGAGGGAGGGAGGGAGGCTGCCGTGTGTTAAATGGGACTGCAGTGCAGTGCAGTGGCCGGCCCGTTCTCCACTGCAGAGTTGGTCCGGACTCTTTATGAAGTTGTTACCAGCTACGAGCCAGGCTAAGCTAAATAGACTAGCAAGACACCCACCAGAGGCTTCCAACTACGGTTCGGAGCCGCGACGCTGGAGAGGTAACAGTACTAGACGTGCTGCTGCACTAGACGTTTTGTTGTTTTGTTGTGTTAAGTTACAAGTAAAGCTGAGCGTCGCTGTGTAAGTTAGCTTTTACCTAATCAACGTTAGCCAACTTGCTAAGTAGGCTGTTGCTCTGCGTGCGCGTTTTCATTTTTGGGGTAGCATGCGGCGATAGCTTTTGTTAAAAAGCATGCTAATTTGCCCTGGGAATCAGTGGAGGCTGATGGAAGTGACCCATTTGTATCTTAACCGTCATCTTCTTCTCTCTATAGACACTGTGGGACTTGAGCAGGACCCAAACAGACCTCACCTACGATGCAGTCCCAGGTAGACCAGTATAGTATGGTCTATAATAGCAGATCATGATCCAGCTCAAGGTTATTGTAGTTCACTAAAACTGAACTAAAACCAGGTGTGAAAAGAGAAGAAAAAAAAACATTTCAGTTCACTGAAATAAAAATAAAACTTGACTTTAGAGGAGCAAGAAGAGGAAGCGAGTGAAGGCAGAGCCGAAGATCAAATGGTGGAAGTTGAAGAAGGAAAACTTGTGTGGAGTTCAGGCAGGGGTTAAGACAGGCACTGGGTGGATAGTGGAGAGTTGCCGGACGGCTGGGCAACCACTGCAGAAATAGTGAGGGAGACAGCTAGGAAGGTACTTGGTGTGTCGGCAGGACAGAGGAAGGAAGACAAGGAGACTTGGTGATGGAGTGAGGAAGTACAGCAAAGTATACAGAAGAAGAGGTTGGCAAAGAAGAAATGGGATAGTCAGAGAGATGAAGAAAGTAGACAGGAGTACAAGGAGACACAGCGTAAAGCTAAGAGAGGTGGCAAAGGCAAAAGGCGTATGGTGAGTTGTATGACAGGTTAGACACTAAGGAAGGAGAAAAGGACTTGTACCGATTGGCTAGACAGAGGGACCGAGCTGCAAAGGATGTGCAGCAGCTTAGGGTGATGAAGGATAGAGATGGAAATGTGCTGACGAGCGAAGAGAGTGTGCTGAGAAGGTGGAAGGAGTACATTGGGGGGCTGATGAATGAAGAAAATGAGAGAGAGAGAGCAGGTTGGATGATGTGGGGATAGTGAATCAGGAAGTGCAGTGGATTAGCAAGGAGGACGTGAGGGCAGCTATGAAGAGGATGAAGAGTGGCAAGGCAGTTGGTCCTGATGACATACCTGTGGAGGCATGGAGATGTTTAGGAGAGATGGCAGTGGGGTTTTTAACTAGATTGTTTAACTCAAACTTGGAAAGGGAGAGGATGCCTGAGGAGTGGAGAAGAAGCATACCGGTACCGATTTTCAAGAACCAGGGCGATGTGCAGAACTGTAGCAACTACAGAGGTATAAAGTTGATCAGCCACAGCATGAAGATTTGGGAAAGAGTAATCGAAGCTAGGTTAAGAGGAGGAGAGGTGACGATTAGCGAGCGGCAGTATGGTTTCATGCCACGAAAGAGCACCACAGATGCGATGTTTGCTTTGAGAATGTTGATGGAGATGTATAGAGAAGGCCAGAAGGAGTTACATTGTGTCTTTGTAGATTTAGAGAACGCATAAGCCAGGGTGCCGAGAGAGGAGATGTAGTATTGTATGAGGAAGCCGGGAGTTGCCGAGAAGTATGTAGGAGTGGTGCAGGATATGCACGTGGAAGTGTGACAGTGGCGAGGTGACAGATGGGTTCAAGGTGGAGGTGGGATTACATCAAGGATCGGCTCTGAGCCCCTTCTTGTTTGCAATGGTGATGGACAGGTTGACGGATGAGATCAGGCAGGAGTCTCCATGGACGATGATGTTCGCGGATGACATTGTGATCTGTGGCGAGAGTAGGGTGCAGGTGGAGGAGAGCCTGGAGATGTGGAGGTATGCACTGGAGAGAAGAGGAATGAAAGTCAGTAGGAGCAAGACGGAATACCTGTGTGTGAAAGAGAGGGAAGACAGTGGAATGGTCAGGAGTGGAGGTGACGAAGGCATATGACTTTAAATACTTGGGGTCAACAGTCCAAAGTAACGGGGAGTGCAGGAGAGAGGTGAAGAAGAGAGTGCAGGTAGGGCGGAGAAGAATGTCAGGAGTGATTTGCGACAGAAGGGTGCCAGCAAGAGTTAAAGGGAAGGTTTACAAGATGGTTGTGAGACCAGCTACGTTGTATGGTTTGGAGACAGTGGCACTGACGAAAAGACAGCAGGAGGCGGAGCTGGAGGTGGCAGAGTTGAAGACGCTAAGGTTTTCACTGGGAGTGACGAAGAAGCACAGGATTAGGCACGATTATATTAGAGGGACCGCTCAAGTCGGACGGTTTGGAGACAAAGCAAGAGAGGCAAGATTGAGATGGCTTGGACATGTGTGGAGGAGAGATGCTGATTATGGAGCTGCCAGGGAAGAGAAGAAGAGGAAGGCCAAAGAGGAGGTTTATGGATGTGGTGAGGGAAGACATGCAGGTGGCTGGTGTGACAGAGGAAGACGCAGAAGACAGGAAGAAATGGAAACGGATGATCCGCTGTGGCGACCCCTAACGGGAGCAGCCAAAAGTAGTAGATCTATGTCATATGTACATTATTTACAATTAGTTCATAAGTCATTCATAATTCATGTGTGATTTCGTCATTCCTAGGTTATGTGCAGCTATTTACATGCAGTTATGTAGCCTACAATTATTATTTACATGCAGTCATGTGCAGTTATTTACATATGTTATGTAGTTATGTCATAGACATGTGATAACATTTTATAATTTATGCAATGTTTATTGAAACATTCTTTCTCTGTATTGCCCCCCTATACAGTTTTACAAAAAGGTTTGAATTCTCAAAGTTCTTCAGTAAAGTTCCTCAACTTGGACTGGGACTCTGTATTTCTTTGGGATTCTTCATGTTGGCTATCTGTCCGCCTGTCTATACATGGACACAAATACGTAGGACAGAATAGGCGGTCTTCTCGTTCCCCCCCGCCATTTAAAGAAAAAAAATTGTGTGTCTTTTTCTATCTTATCCCTCAAGGGTTAAAACCTCAACTAGGGCTTCTTGTTACCTTTCCAGGGTTCAAGTCACAACTAGGGTTACCTGGCAGAATTCGGGTTTAAGGTTAAGATTGGGGTTAAGCCAGGGGAAAGGGTACCCCCCCATCCGGCCACTCGTCAGGCGCTGGCATAATAGGTGTACGTTATGTACAGTAGATTGGATGATTGTATGACCGCCTGGCCAGCAGGTGGAGCCATGGAGGCACCAATCTCAGTAATATGAGGCGCATAGATGACGTCATCATGCAGCGCAGGCGATTCTGAACGGTGGAAATAAACGAAGCACATGGTTGCATGGAGTTGAGCTCCCGAAAAATACAAGAGTTAATTAAATGCGATAAAGTGGAAACGGTTAATTTAAATGCGATAAAGTGGAAACGTTGTAGAACCAGCATCATCACAGCTCAGTACTGCACGTGTACAGCACGTGTACAGCCAGTGTATGGTCCCACAGCTGTGGTCAGCATCACGTCATTCAGCACGCTGTTGTTCAGCAAGCTGTGTGTACAGCTAGCCGTGTATCAGTCAACCAAACGACCAGCTTATGTTAGCTCATGTACAGTTTGGAAACAGCTAATGTTATCTTGTGTACAGGAGGAAATACATTGTCAACGAACATTTGTGTCATCTCGTCATTTATGGGTGGCGTTCACAACGCCGCTAAATCTCAACAATTGCGACAGATAGTAAATCTGTGTCAGTCCAAACGTTTGTAGTTCAAACGTTTACAATAGGTTAGAAATTTAAATCTGCATTCCCAAATAAATTGGAATTAACCTTGTACACTGTCCATCAAACAAGATGTTTAGATGGCGGCCACAGTCCACCACCAACGAAAGTCGCGCGACGTTTCGGTTTTATGGAACCTTCTTCAGGCGAGGGCTTAGACTTTTCACGACCGGGCGGCATCTCGGTGGCCTTCTAAGGCTCGTAAAAATCAAATTAACAATCGAAAAAATAGCCAACATTAATCCAACTCACCGAACAGCGGGCGACGTAGCTCTGTGCCGGACTCCGACGAAAAGAGAGAATGAGGCTCCGCCTCTAAATATATACTGGGAAATATGACACCACTTCCGGTAGACGACAAGCTCTCCGGAAAAGGCGGCCCTTCTCGTTCCCCCCCGCCATTTAAAGAAAAAAAAATTGTGTGTCTTTTTCTATCTTATCCCTCAAGGGTTAAAACCTCAACTAGGGCTTCTTGTTACCTTTCCAGGGTTCAAGTCACAACTAGGGTTACCTGGCAGAATTCGGGTTTAAGGTTAAGATTGGGGTTAAGCCAGGGGAAAGGGTACCCCCCATCCGGCCACTCGTCAGGCGCTGGCATAATAGGTGTACGTTATGTACAGTAGATTGGATGATTGTATGACCGCCTGGCCAGCAGGTGGAGCCATGGAGGCACCAATCTCAGTAATATGAGGCGCATAGATGACGTCATCATGCAGCGCAGGCGATTCTGAACGGTGGAAATAAACGAAGCACATGGTTGCATGGAGTTGAGCTCCCGAAAAATACAAGAGTTAATTAAATGCGATAAAGTGGAAACGGTTAATTTAAATGCGATAAAGTGGAAACGTTGTAGAACCAGCATCATCACAGCTCAGTACTGCACGTGTACAGCACGTGTACAGCCAGTGTATGGTCCCACAGCTGTGGTCAGCATCACGTCATTCAGCACGCTGTTGTTCAGCAAGCTGTGTGTACAGCTAGCCGTGTATCAGTCAACCAAACGACCAGCTTATGTTAGCTCATGTACAGTTTGGAAACAGCTAATGTTATCTTGTGTACAGGAGGAAATACATTGTCAACGAACATTTGTGTCATCTCGTCATTTATGGGTGGCGTTCACAACGCCGCTAAATCTCAACAATTGCGACAGATAGTAAATCTGTGTCAGTCCAAACGTTTGTAGTTCAAACGTTTACAATAGGTTAGAAATTTAAATCTGCATTCCCAAATAAATTGGAATTAACCTTGTACACTGTCCATCAAACAAGATGTTTAGATGGCGGCCACAGTCCCCCACCAACGAAAGTCGCGCGACGTTTCGGTTTTATGGAACCTTCTTCAGGCGAGGGCTTAGACTTTTCATGACCGGGCGGCATCTCGGTGGCCTTCTAAGGCTCGTAAAAATCAAATTAACAATCGGAAAAATAGCCAACATTAATCCAACTCACCGAACAGCGGGCGACGTAGCTCTGTGCCGGACTCCATCGAAAAGAGAGAATGAGGCTCCGCCTCTTAATATATACTGGGAAATATGACACCACTTCCGGTAGATGTCACGCTCTCCACAAAAGGCGGCCCCCCACGCCGTTGTCACGGGAAACGTGACGCGACATCCGGCAAACGCGCGCCCTCCCCATAGACAGAAAAAAAAAAGAAAGGGGGAGAAAAAAAGAAAAAAAAAGACAAAAGGGGACAGTGTGTCTTTTCCAGAGACGGGTTCGGGTTAGAGTTATAGGACCGTGTGTCCGAGGAAAGTGACGTGTTGTTGACAAAATTGGAGTTTGGAGAGACTAGCTTGGTGACCTTCTTGGGCCAGATGGCGTAAGAGAGAGACCGAGTCACAGCTGCACTGCGTTGTGGTGGGGGCACAAAGCAGGAGGTCGTCGACGTACTGCCATAGGGTTGAGCCGCGCGTCAGCGTAAGTGTGCTAAGGCTGTCTCGAAGCGCCCCGTTGTAGATCGTGGGGCTTTCACAATAGCCCTGACACAGCCTTGTCCATGTGTAAGGCCGACCGTCAAATAGGAACGCAAACCAGAACTGGCCGTCAGGATGAACAGGGACGCTGAAGAAAGCGTTGGCAAGGTCCACAACGGTAAACCGCCGTGCAGAAGGGGGAACCTGAGACATAAGGGTGTAGGGATTGGGGACGCAGGGCGTGCGGGCCCTGACAGCTGCATTTACTGCCTGAAGGTCTTGAACGAACCTCCATTCAGTGGGCTGTCCGGGTGGGCGTATCTTCTTCGCGGGGAAGATGGGAGTGGAAACCGGGGAGGTGGGGCAAGGGACAATTATGCCCTTGACACGCAAGGCATTGAATACAGGGCAGATGCCATTAACCGCTTCCGGTTTCAAAGGGTACTGAGGTTGGTGGGGACGGAAGTCGGATTTCGGGGTAATGATGACGGGCTCACAATTACGTATGAGACCTACATCCTATTTCCTGTCAGCCCAAAGATGGGAGGGGATGTTGTGAAGCTGCGGAGCAAGTGCAGTGTGTGTGTGTGTGTGTGTGCATTTGTGTGTATGGGCCTCAGTCACTGACGGTGAGGGGGCGGAAAGAGCCAACATTCGTGGCGTCACAGCAACGGTGGCGCTGACGTCTACCCGGTATAATTTTAGTGAGGGGGACCAGTCGCGTGAAGAGTCGGCGGGAAGCCAATCTGACGCCAGAGAAGCTTGTCGCGCGAGTGGACCCGTATCTGTCCACTGGGAACCCCGTGGTTTTACCAAGGAGACGTGCGGGACCGAGTCATCAACCGAAAACAACGCAGTTTGGTCGGTGTCTAATGTACACGTGACATGAGCGGTGCAGTGTAGGTTGTCCGCTGTCATGTAGGTCGATGCGTCCCCTGTTGTGGTGTGTGAGCAAGGGAGCAGAGCCACTGTGTGTATTGGGAGGCGGTAGGAGCCCACATGTAGACCCGTAGAGGGAGGGCGGGGTTATGTGTATGCAAAAAAATATTCGCTGCTGGTAACGAAGTGATGTACAGCCCTGATGAGGTGGAAACAACAGAGATGCCCAGTTGGATCATGCCATCTCCATCCAGCAAATTAAATGGGCAGTTATCAGAAATTAAAACAGGCAATTTTGTTGATGAGCTGTCATCCAGGCAAACAAGCGCACAGGAACGGATAATGGCTCCGTGACACACGTACCACTCGCAACAGTGGAGAGGACCGTTTGGCCGCTCCGTGTTAACCGTGGCCGGCCGATAGGCGGTTCTCACCACCGTTCGTGTGGCTCCCGTGTCTAACAAGAAAGGCAGCTCAGCATTTGCAAGACGCAAGGTTATCATTGGCAGTTTTCGGAAAGCTAGCTCATGAGATACATACTGTCCAACTGGGGAAGCTAACAGCAAAGCAGAGTCTTCATTGCAAATCAGTGTATTTGGTTGTGTCTGTGCATTCATACGACCTGATGTGGCAGCAGATGTGTCCAGGACCCCCTCCTCCTCCTCCCGTGTCGCCTGTCAGTCCGAACCCCGGTATGAGCCTCCCCGTGGGGCCCACTGGTTGTGAGGTCCGTTGCTCCATCCTCGGCCTCTTCCGCGCCTTTGGTTGATGCCCTTGACGGAGTGGACAGTCTTCAGCCCAGTGACCGGGCTGGCCACATGTGAAGCAGCAGTCGTCACCCGGTTGGGGGCCGCTGGGCTGGGCGTGTTGTCACGGGTTCTGACATCGTGAACGGTCCCCGGGTCTGTCCTGTTGCACAGGTTAGTAGGGTGAAGGAAGCCGCTGCGGCACCATGGAGGAGAGAGAGAGAGGTGCGATGTTTGTCCTGAGCCTGCCTTGCCTTCTGTACTTCTTCCTTTTTCTGCATTTGATCGTGGGCATGATCAGCATGTCTCAGCAAGTCTTCCAGTCGTCTCTTTCCGTATCCTACGCAGTGTGTTTCTATGGCTTTCCTAACTCCGTCCTGCAGGCCGGCCAGGAAATGTTTGCAGAGGTGAGTTTCCCATTGGCCCCTCGCCGTGGACGGGGGAGAGAGAATTGGTGGCGGTTGGGGTGTTGGTGGTGGTGGTGGTGTCAGACGGGGTGTCGGTGGTGGTCCCAGGATCGGTCTCATGGCGCCGCGTTGTTGGACAGGTTGTTGGACGGACCCGGAGTCGTCAGAGGGGTGTCCCAGAGACATCGCTATGAGCTGCGGATATAAGGAAGACAAAAGGAGAGAGAGAGGCTGGCTGCCATGTGAGTATGGCGGAGGGGTGGATGTCAGAGATGGAATAGGAGAGGTGTGTGAGAACGGGTCTTTGGTTGATACGTGAGCTGTCGTATCTCTGTCTTTACCGAGTCGTCGCTGCACGTCACAGTCTTCTGTAGCCTTTTTCTTTCCCTTCTTTCACACTCTTTCTCCCACATTCCCAAAATTCTTTCTTGCTCTGCCATATACTCTAACCATGTTGTAGGAATCTTTTTCCTTTCTAAGACCTTCGCTTTTCCCTTTTCCATGGACTGTCGGACTTTCATTAGTTTATTCTTGCTCAAAGTTCCTTCAACAGGAAACCCATGATCCTGCATCCAGTCTAAAACATATTTTACCGAGTCTTCACCATATTTCCTTATCACTCATTATCTGATAGATCGGACCCTCCATATTTATCGGGGGCAGTTTACTGCCCTTGTTTCCCTTTTATTTTCTTTTTTTCCCCTCAAAATTCACTTGATCCTTCCAAATGACCACTTCTATTAGTGCGAGACCGAGGGTGAACAGCCGCTTAATTGTCAGTGCACGACCTCATCTGGTTTCAATAGTACGCGTTTTAAATGATCATTTTATCCTTTAAAGAATTCTGCTTACCCGTGCGATGAATCTCCCAGGGTTTTGCTGAGGGATCTCAGCGACACCGAACAAACGGACCACCCGCCTCTCCCTTTCTTCTTCTCAAACCTGGTGAGGTTATTGGGAGATCGGTGACTATGTTCTTGTCCCGAGATGATCGGTCAGCCGGTTGTCCGTCTGGCGGGGCGACGTGAGATCCCGCTTCTGACACCAAATTGTTGTGGATTTCCTTTATCCTTTTAATGGGCTCTTGCCCCAGCAACCTCTGGGGAGAATAATCATCGGACAAATATTAAAGAAAACAGAGAATCTTTAATGCATCTGCAGATGGAGAGACATAAGGCCACACAGAGGTTTGTCTGTGAGGATATGCTCTGCCTCTGAGCTGGAGATAGTGGTTTTTTATAGAACAGTCCGTCGCGTCATACACTATGTTTCCTGCGTCAACTAAGGTGTAATCTTACAAAGGAATGAAGGAAACATCTACGTTAATCACGTTCTGTGCCTCGTGAGTGTCTGTACGCCTGTTGCACTTGTCTTTTGCTGTACCTGGCCGTTCCTGGGATGCGGCAACGGGGAGGCAAGCATAGTAACAGTTGCTATGTGGCCCCATGGAAGGTACGCATGAGAACAATGGTTATGTGTGTCTGCAGTGAGTGAGAAGTTTCATACACACAGACAAGTGGAAAACTACAGAGTACATACGGAGTGCATATGGAGAACATTTTGTACTCCACATACATCACCAACATCCTGCTCAGCTCTCCCCTTCTCAGCCTCCTCCTGCTCAGCTGCACCACTCTCCTCTCAGAGCCTCACCGCAGCCACATCGTGATGACATGACTGGTACGAATGACATTGCGAGGTACTTGGTGCGCCGAGAGCTTGTGAATTCCGGTCTCATCCAGTTCAACGAGCGCCCAGAAAATTATTGGGCATGGAAGTCATCTTTCTTCAACGCCATTGAAGGACTGAACTTAACTGCCAGCGAGGAGCTCGACCTCTTGACAAAGTCGTTAGGAAAAGAGTTCTCAGAGCACGTTACAAGGATTCGCTATGTGCACGTCGCCGACCCTGTAGTGGGCCTACAACATGTCTGGGAACGCCTAGAAGAGTGCTCCCCTGAAGTGATCGAGAGAGCGCTCTTCGAGAGGATAGAGAACTTTCCAAAAATCTCTCAGAAAGACCCCGTAAAGTTGAGGGAACTGGGAGACCTGCTGATGGAGTTAGACTCTGCTAAGTGTGAGGGCTACCTGCCGGGGCTCTCGTACCTGGACACCGCCAGGGGTGTCAACCCGATTGTTGAGAAGCTGCCACAGTCTACAAGAGAGGTGGATAACTAAGGGTTCCCAGTACAAAGAGCAGCACCATGCCCCCCCCCATTCACCTTCTTCGCAGGCTTCCTCTGCAGCGAGGCACACAGAAGAAACGACCCCAGCTTTACTCTCCCTTCAGCTCCCTCGAAAACGTCCAACAAGTCCTCCACAGGGTTCTCAAAACATGAGCGATCAGAAAAGGTATCAAGACACGCCAAAAGGCATGTCTCCACCCACAAGACAGAGGTCTCAACAAACCGCTCAGCTTCTCAGTCACGCAGTTCGAGCAGCATGCCTGGCGACAAAGGGAAACAATGTCCCATCCATCAGAAGCGCCATCCTCTAAAGAAATGTCGGGGTTTTCGAAGCAAGTCTCTTGAGGAGCGCAAAGCCTTTCTGAAAGAGAATGGTGCCTGCTACAGGTGTTGCTCCTCCACAACTCACTTGGCGAAGAACTGTAAGGCAACTTTGAAGTGCAGCGAATGTGAGAGCGATGACCACATAGCGGCGCTCCACCCTGGACCTCCTCCACGGGACAAAAAAGACAAGGACCCCACCTCAGAGCATGGCGGGGAGAGTGAAGAGGAGGCGCCTCCACCAGCAGTCACCTCTAAATGCACAGCACACCCAGACAGAGCTAGTAACGTCTACATCGTCCTGGACGACCAGAGCAACAGATCTCTGGCGAGGTCTGATTTCTTCTACCTCATCCAAATCAGAGGTTCAGACTCACCGTACACCCTGCGTTGCGTACATGTGCAGGAGTCACCGAGACATCTGGAAGAAGAGCCACAGGGTTCTTGGCGGAGTCGTTGGATGGAAAAAACAAGTGTGCTGCTTCCAACACTCATTGAGTGCAACCATATGCCTGACGATCGGTCAGAAATCCCGACCCCAGAAGCTGCACAGCACCACAGCCACCTGAAGTCCATCGCCGTGAACTTGACTTCTCCTCAGGGCTCCAAGCAGTGAAAAGAAAAATGGCATAAAATCAAGAGATTTTGAGAACCAAAGTTTGGCTGCGTCAGTAGTCACGTGACATACTGGATGGAAAAATAGTCTTTGGTTTTAAGTCAGTCAAATACATTGAACCAATGAGGCCCTGATTTCCATTGAATTAAAGTGATTTTAATACATATATAGACCCAAAATATCATAAATACAATTATATCGGGTCCAATCAAATAAAAAACACGCTTTAATTGAATGGCAGCATATGATCACTTTTTACTGTGTGGATGCAAACAGTGAAACTTATGTAACCCCTTTTTCACTGGCGGGTGAAGTAATACTTGGGGTAGTATTGGTCGAGGATCAATGACCACACCGGGTTATAGAACTCAGGTTTAATCGTGGCTCAGTAGGCAGACGTAATAACCATACGTGGTAGTGGTGTAACCATAATAACAGTCCGGGTAGTACATAACACCTAGTGTAGTTCCAGTGGATATACATGGCGTTATATCACTACAACCAGCTGCACTGATGTTTGCTCGGGAGCTACAGACGCCTGTGGATCTGGTCTTTGGCAAGCCGCCAAACCCACCAGTACGAGTGCCGCCGGGCCAGGACTATGTAGACGCACTACAGGACCGGATGGAGGCTCCTCATCAGCAGGCTCCAGAGAATATGGCTTCTGCAGGGGAAAGGCAGAAGAGAGCCTATGATGTACGTTGCCACCGCAAAGAGTACCAGCAGGGGGACAACGTATGGGTGTATAACCCACGGCGAACGAAGGGACGGTCCCCAAAGCTGAACAGCAACTGGGAGGGGCCCTGCCTCATCCTGAAGAGGATCTCAGAGGTCATCTATAGAGTGAAGCTCCACAGCCGCCCTCGGATAGTCATCGCCAAGATCGCCTCGCACCTTACTTAGTACAGACCAGGCTACCGGGGTCCAGGGAGGGGGTAAGGACACTGCTGGATCAAAGCCAACCTCCCTGGATGTCAGCAAGGAGCTACCATTAGAGCATCTTGTTTTGGGCCAGGGAGGGGGCGGGGACACTGGGTTTACAGAGCTGCCCTCCCTGGCCAGGAATGGAAACAGCGGTGACGTCGAAGTCGACGGTGGGGGCTCAGACCCAGCGGATGCAGAGCCGCCCCCGTCATCCATCAGCAGCCCGCGGCAAGGAGCAGCCCGGGATGGGAGAGGTGCTCGGCGGAAGAAACCCTCATGGTGGATGGACCCATCCACATGGGATTTGGGTTAGGCCAACGTGGGACGTTGGTCTTTCAAGGAAGGAGGCAGTGTGGCGAATTCAACTAGAGTGTTCCTGCTCCAAGTTCATTTGCATGTTACCCACGATGCAACTGAAATGTCGATGTTTTGGTTATGTTGTGGGCTATTGAACACGTTAAAAACGGGCATATCTGTTACAGATAGCGGGGATGCGGTGCAAGGTGATGGGGACGTTACGAGAGAAGTTGATTAGACAACATGCTATTTCCCACCATGAGGGTAAAGAGTAGGCAAATAGATAAGGTCGCTTCTGTGGCCAAGAAAAGGATCAAGCTGAGACCAAAACGAATTTGTGACTGTTATGACTAGCTTGGCTTGCGGTCATTAAAAGCTTGCTTGTTAACTCTGAAAGGTTTGCTGAGAAGTCCATTATTTGACCACGTCAAAATATCATCATGTTAATTTTATGTCAACCCATTTGGCCCCGTTACACTGGGAGGAGCCATTACATATGAAGCCCCTGCCCCCCCCCCCAAAAAAAACAAACAAAAACAAAACAAAAATAAAAAATGATGTCAGTCATTTATTTGCGACTGTTGTGCGGACTGTGTGTGTTGAGCAGCGACCCCCGGTACACCCTTGTTACAGTCGTTTTTGCTGACCCGGAAGTTGTACTGTCAAGCAAGCGCCACAAACAACGCGCGCGGACAGCCTGGACACGGCAGCACTGGCACATCCTACAAGATTAATAAAGTGTGAGTATTAATCATATACGTTTTGATGCAAGCTGTGCCTTGCCCCTTTAAGGAGAGGGCTTAGTGGGTATTGTGTGTGTGTGGGGGGGGGGGTGATGTAGACGCAGCCGTGTGTGTGTGTGTGTGTCTGTGTATTTTCTGTTTGTAGCCGCAGCCGCGGAGACGCTAGTTTGCCGACAGATAGGAAGGTAGCCACCGTTACCAGTGATGATTTGTATGCATCACAGGGAGAGAGGGAGGGAGGGAGGGAGGGAGGGAGGCTGCCGTGTGTTAAATGGGACTGCAGTGCAGTGCAGTGGCCGGCCCGTTCTCCACTGCAGAGTTGGTCCGGACTCTTTATGAAGTTGTTACCAGCTACGAGCCAGGCTAAGCTAAATAGACTAGCGAGACACCCACCAGAGGCTTCCAACTACGGTTCGGAGCCGCGACGCTGGAGAGGTAACAGTACTAGACGTGCTGCTGCACTAGACGTTTTGTTGTTTTGTTGTGTTAAGTTACAAGTAAAGCTGAGCGTCGCTGTGTAAGTTAGCTTTTACCTAATCAACGTTAGCCAACTTGCTAAGTAGGCTGTTGCTCTGCGTGCGCGTTTTCATTTTTGGGGTAGCATGCGGCGATAGCTTTTGTTAAAAAGCATGCTAATTTGCCCTGGGAATCAGTGGAGGCTGATGGAAGTGCCCCATTTGTATCTTAACTGTCATCTTCTTCTCTCTATAGACACTGTGGGACTTGAGCAGGACCCAAACAGACCTCACCTACGATGCGGTCCCAGGTAGACCAGTATAGTATGGTCTATAATAGCAGATCATGATCCAGCTCAAGGTTATTGTAGTTCACTAAAACTGAACTAAAACCAGGTGTGAAAAGAGAAGAAAAAAAAAACATTTCAGTTCACTGAAATAAAAATAAAACTTGACTTTAGAGGAGCAAGAAGATGAAGCGAGTGAAGGCAGAGCCGAAGATCAAATGGTGGAAGTTGAAGAAGGAAAACTGTTGTGTGGAGTTCAGGCAGGGGTTAAGACAGGCACTGGGTGGATAGTGGAGAGTTGCCGGACGGCTGGGCAACCACTGCAGAAATAGTGAGGGAGACAGCTAGGAAGGTACTTGGTGTGTCGGCAGGACAGAGGAAGGAAGACAAGGAGACTTGGTGGTGGAGTGAGGAAGTACAGCAAAGTATACAGAAGAAGAGGTTGGCAAAGAAGAAATGGGATAGTCAGAGAGATGAAGAAAGTAGACAGGAGTACAAGGAGACACAGCTTAAAGCTAAGAGAGGTGGCAAAGGCAAAAGGCGTATGGTGAGTTGTATGACAGGTTAGACACTAAGGAAGGAGAAAAGGACTTGTACCGATTGGCTAGACAGAGGGACCGAGCTGCAAAGGATGTGCAGCAGCTTAGGGTGATGAAGGATAGAGATGGAAATGTGCTGACGAGCGAAGAGAGTGTGCTGAGAAGGTGGAAGGAGTACATTGGGGGGCTGATGAATGAAGAAAATGAGAGAGAGAGAGCAGGTTGGAGGATGTGGGGATAGTGAATCAGGAAGTGCAGTGGATTAGCAAGGAGGACGTGAGGGCAGCTATGAAGAGGATGAAGAGTGGCAAGGCAGCTGGTCCTGATGACATACCTGTGGAGGCATGGAGATGTTTAGGAGAGATGGCAGTGGGGTTTTTAACTAGATTGTTTAACTCAATCTTGGAAAGGGAGAGGATGCCTGAGGAGTGGAGAAGAAGCATACCGGTACCGATTTTCAAGAACCAGGGCGATGTGCAGAACTGTAGCAACTACAGAGGTATAAAGTTGATCAGCCACAGCATGAAGATTTGGGAAAGAGTAATCGAAGCTAGGTTAAGAGGAGGAGAGGTGACGATTAGCGAGCGGCAGTATGGTTTCATGCCACGAAATAGCACCACAGATGCGATGTTTGCTTTGAGAGTGTTGGTGGAGAAGTATAGAGAAGGCCAGAAGGAGCTACATTGTGTCTTTGTAGATTTAGAGAACGCATAAGCCAGGGTGCCGAGAGAGGAGATGTGGTATTGTATGAGGAAGCCGGGAGTTGCCGAGAAGTATGTAGGAGTGGTGCAGGATATGCACGTGGAAGTGTGACAGTGGCGAGGTGACAGATGGGTTCAAGGTGGAGGTGGGATTTACATCAAGGATCGGCTCTGAGCCCCTTCTTGTTTGCAATGGTGATGGACAGGTTGACGGATGAGATCAGGCAGGAGTCTCCATGGACGATGATGTTCGCGGATGACATTGTGATCTGTAGCGAGAGTAGGGTGCAGGTGGAGGAGAGCCTGGAGATGTGGAGGTATGCACTGGAGAGAAGAGGAATGAAAGTCAGTAGGAGCAAGATGGAATACCTGTGTGTGAAAGAGAGGGAAGACAGTGGAATGGTCAGGAGTGGAGGTGACGAAGGCATATGACTTTAAATACTTGGGGTCAACAGTCCAAAGTAACGGGGAGTGCAGGAGAGAGGTGAAGAAGAGAGTGCAGGTAGGGCAGAGAAGAGTGTCAGGAGTGATTTGCGACAGAAGGGTGCCAGCAAGAGTTAAAGGGAAGGTTTACAAGATGGTTGTGAGACCAGCTACGTTGTATGGTTTGGAGACAGTGGCACTGACGAAAAGACAGCAGGAGGCGGAGCTGGAGGTGGCAGAGTTGAAGACGCTAAGGTTTTCACTGGGAGTGACGAAGAAGCACAGGATTAGGCACGATTATATTAGAGGGACCGCTCAAGTTGGACGGTTTGGAGACAAAGCAAGAGAGGCAAGATTGAGATGGCTTGGACATGTGTGGAGGAGAGATGCTGAGTATATTGGGAGAAGGATGCCGATTATGGAGCTGCCAGGGAAGAGAAGAAGAGGAAGGCCAAAGAGGAGGTTTATGGATGTGGTGAGGGAAGACATGCAGGTGGCTGGTGTGACAGAGGAAGACGCAGAAGACAGGAAGAAATGGAAACGGATGATCCGCTGTGGCGACCCCTAACGGGAGCAGCCGAAAGTAGTAGATCTATGTCATATGTACATTATTTACAATTAGTTCATAAGTCATTCATAATTCATGTGTGATTTCGTCATTCCTAGGTTATGTGCCGCTATTTACATGCAGTTATGTAGCCTACAATTATTATTTACATGCAGTCATGTGCAGTTATTTACATATGTTATGTAGTTATGTCATAGACATGTGATAACATTTTATAATTTATGCAATGTTTATTGAAACATTCTTTCTCTGTATTGCCCCCCTATACAGTTTTACAAAAAGGTTTGAATTCTCAAAGTTCTTCAGTAAAGTTCCTCAACTTGGACTGGGACTCTGTATTTCTTTGGGATTCTTCATGTTGGCTATCTGTCCGCCTGTCTATACATGGACACAAATACGTAGGACAGAATAGGCGGTCTTCTCGTTCCCCCCCGCCATTTAAAGAAAAAAAAATTGTGTGTCTTTTTCTATCTTATCCCTCAAGGGTTAAAACCTCAACTAGGGCTTCTTGTTACCTTTCCAGGGTTCAAGTCACAACTAGGGTTACCTGGCAGAATTCGGGTTTAAGGTTAAGATTGGGGTTAAGCCAGGGGAAAGGGTACCCCCCCATCCGGCCACTCGTCAGGCGCTGGCATAATAGGTGTACGTTATGTACAGTAGATTTGATGATTGTATGACCGCCTGGCCAGCAGGTGGAGCCATGGAGGCACCAATCTCAGTAATATGAGGCGCATAGATGACGTCATCATGCAGCGCAGGCGATTCTGAACGGTGGAAATAAACGAAGCACATGGTTGCATGGAGTTGAGCTCCCGAAAAATACAAGAGTTAATTAAATGCGATAAAGTGGAAACGGTTAATTTAAATGCGATAAAGTGGAAACGTTGTAGAACCAGCATCATCACAGCTCAGTACTGCACGTGTACAGCACGTGTACAGCCAGTGTATGGTCCCACAGCTGTGGTCAGCATCACGTCATTCAGCACGCTGTTGTTCAGCAAGCTGTGTGTACAGCTAGCCGTGTATCAGTCAACCAAACGACCAGCTTATGTTAGCTCATGTACAGTTTGGAAACAGCTAATGTTATCTTGTGTACAGGAGGAAATACATTGTCAACGAACATTTGTGTCATCTCGTCATTTATGGGTGGCGTTCACAACGCCGCTAAATCTCAACAATTGCGACAGATAGTAAATCTGTGTCAGTCCAAACGTTTGTAGTTCAAACGTTTACAATAGGTTAGAAATTTAAATCTGCATTCCCAAATAAATTGGAATTAACCTTGTACACTGTCCATCAAACAAGATGTTTAGATGGCGGCCACAGTCCCCCACCAACGAAAGTCGCGCGACGTTTCGGTTTTATGGAACCTTCTTCAGGCGAGGGCTTAGACTTTTCACGACCGGGCGGCATCTCGGTGGCCTTCTAAGGCTCGTAAAAATCAAATTAACAATCGAAAAAATAGCCAACATTAATCCAACTCACCGAACAGCGGGCGACGTAGCTCTGTGCCCGACTCCGACGAAAAGAGAGAATGAGGCTCCGCCTCTAAATATATACTGGGAAATATGACACCACTTCCGGTAGATGACAAGCTCTCCGGAAAAGGCGGCCCCCCACGCCGTTGTCACGGGAAACGTGACGCGACATCCGGCAAACGAGCGCCCTCCCCATAGACGGAAAAAAACAGAAAGGGGGAGAAAAAAAGAAAAAAGGGGACAGGGTTATTTTTCCAGAGACGGGTTAGGGTTATAGGACCGTGTGTCCGAGGAAAGTGACGTGTTGTTGACAAAATTGGAGTTTGGAGAGACTAGCTTGGTGACCTTCTTGTGCCAGATGGCGTAAGAGAGAGACCGAGTCACGGCTGCACTGCGTTGTGGTGGGGGCACAAAGCAGGAGGTCGTCGACGTACTGCCATAGGGTTGAGCCGCGCGTCAGCGTAAGTGTGCTAAGGCTGTCTCGAAGCGCCCCGTTGTAGATCGTGGGGCTTTCACAATAGCCCTGACACAGCCTTGTCCATGTGTAAGGCCGACCGTCAAATAGGAAGGCAAACCAGAACAGGGACGCTGAAGAAAGCGTTGGCAAGGTCCACAACGGTAAACCGCCGTGCAGAAGGGGGAACCTGAGACATAAGGGTGTAGGGATTGGGGACGCAGGGCGTGCGGGCCCTGACAGCTGCATTTACTGCCTGAAGGTCTTGAACGAACCTCCATTCAGTGGGCGTATCTTCTTCACGGGGAAGATGGGAGTGGAAACCGGGGAGGTGGGCCAAGGGACAATTATGCCCTTGACACGCAAGGCATTGAATACAGGGCAGATGCCATTAACCGCTTCCGGTTTCAAAGGGTACTGAGGTTGGTGGGGACGGAAGTCGGATTTCGGGGTAATGATGACGGGCTCACAATTACGTATGAGACCTACATCCTATTTCCCGTCAGCCCAAAGATGGGAGGGGATGTTGTGAAGCTGCGGAGCAAGTGCAGTGTGTGTGTGTGTGCCAGTGTATGGGCCTCAGTCACTGACGGTGAGGGGGCGGACAGAGCCAACATTCGTGACGTCACCGCAACGGTGGCGCTGACGTCTACCCGGTATAATTTTAGTGAGGGGGACCAGTCGCGTGAAGAGTCGGCGGGAAGCCAATCTGACGCCAGAGAAGCTTGTCGCGCGAGTGGACCCGTATCTGTCCACTGGGAACCCCGTGGTTTTACCAAGGAGACGTGCGGGACCGAGTCATCAACCGAAAACAACGCAGTTTGGTCGTTGTCTAATGTACACGTGACATGAGCGGTGCAGTGTAGGTTGTCCGCTGTCATGTAGGTCAATGCGTCCCCTGTTGTGGTATGTGAGCAAGGGAGCAGAGCCACTGTGTGTATTGGGAGGCGGTAGGAGCCCACATGTAGACCCGTAGAGGGAGGGCGGGGTTATGTGTATGCAAAAAAATATTCGCTGCTGGTAACGAAGTGATGTACAGCCCTGATGAGGTGGAAACAACAGAGATGCCCAGTTGGATCATGCCATCTCCATCCAGCAAATTAAATGGGCAGTTATCAGAAATTAAAACAGGCAATTTTGTTGATGAGCTGTCATCCAGGCAAACAAGCACACAGGAACGGATAATGGCTCCGTGACACACGTACCACTCGCAACAGTGGAGAGGACCGTTTGGCCGCTCCGTGTTAACCGTGGCCGGCCGATAGGCGGTTCTCACCACCGTTCGTGTGGCTCCCGTGTCTAACAAGAAAGGCAGCTCAGCATTTGCAAGACGCAAGGTTATCATTGGCAGTTTTCGGAAAGCTAGCTCATGAGATACATACTGTCCAACTGGGGAAGCTAACAGCAAAGCAGACTCTTCATTGCAAATCAGTGTATTTGGTTGTGTCTGTGCATTCATACGACCTGATGTGGCAGCAGATGTGTCCAGGACCCCCACCTCCTCCTCCCGTGTCGCCTGTCAGTCCGAACCCCGGTATGAGCCTCCCCGTGGGGCCCACTGGTTGTGAGGTCCGTTGTTCCATCCTCGGCCTCTTCCGCGCCTTTGGTTGATGCCCTTGACGGAGTGGACAGTCTTCAGCCCAGTGACCGGGCTTGCCACATGTGAAGCAGCAGTCGTCACCCGGTTGGGGGCCGCTGGGCTGGGCGTGTTGTCACGGGTTCTGACATCGTGAACGGTCCCCGGGTCTGTCCTGTTGCACAGGTTAGTAGGGTGAAGGAAGCCACTGCGGCACCATGGAGGAGAGAGAGAGAGGTGCGATGTTTGTCCTGAGCCTGCCTTGCCTTCTGTTCTTCTTCCTTTTTCTGCATTTGATCGTGGGCATGATCAGCATGTCTCAGCAAGTCTTCCAGTCGTCTCTTTCCGTATCCTACGCAGTGTGTTTCTATGGCTTTCCTAACTCCGTCCTGCAGGCCGGTCAGGAAATGTTTGCAGAGGTGAGTGTTGTGGTTACACCGCCCCGAGCTGCCTCCCCGGCACGTTCAAGCCACTCCCCCAGCTCGGACGTGCCGGAAACATCCGAGCGCTCGGCTCGCGCTCTGAGGAGACGAGCGCTGCACTGCACCAGGTGTTTGCCATCATCCATCAGGCACACCTGTGGCATTCAGGCAGCCTTCTACAAGAAGCCTCCCAGAACGTCTCTCTGTGCTTCGACCTACTGAACCCTGCGGTACAGTTCTGACAAGCCCTCCAGCGTTCCTTGCATTCTGTTTATTCCCCAGTGTCTTATCTTCGTGTCTCTGTTTCCTCCCAAGACTCTCCCTCCGCGATTTCCACGGCTCCCCGTGTCTCCCTCGTCCCCAGCGACCTTCACGTTTTCTCCCCGGACCTCTCCTGCGATCTCCCCCCTTGTCCCTCTATCTGTACCCCTCCCTTCGGACTCGACTTCCCGGATCTCGGACCTGGACTTTCTCGGACAACCCCTCTTGGATCACGGACTGGACTTTCTTGCCAGGTACACGCACATTTTTTCAACACCTCCTGGTCATTTACATACCGCACCACACATAGGCTAAAAACACTCACACATAGTTATACAGGCAAACCACGGGACACCACACATAGTTTATTCACACATCCCACTAACAGAACGCCTTTTTCACCATACATTTCTCTCCCACAATAAAACCCCCCTTTGTAGATTTAGAAGTCATCTCGTGTCTGTCTGTCTTGGGTTTCGCCATACGGGTCAGGTTCTGGTGCGCGAGCACAACAGAACATCGGAGCCATTATGGACCCAGGCAAACCCAAGGAGCGGACGGTCCCTGTGACGCCCCAGAGCCCCGTCCCCCTAGAGGCAGTAGTAAGAAGTCACAGTTGCCAACTTGCCTCTCTCCGCTCAGAGCTTACTACTGCCTTCACCCGTGTCACCGGAGAGGTCAGCGATCTTCAGTCCGGCTCCCAGGCCGCGACGAGCGCGTTAGATGCCCTCACCGCGCAGATCGCTGCACTCTCCACAGCGGTCTCCAGGATGAGTGACCACCCTGCCCTGGCCTCGGTCTCTGCCCCCAGCTCGGCCTTCGGTTTCCCCGTTCCTGGTCCCGACGTTCCCCCTCCTCCGAGTCAACCCCCACTGGACCCCCGGTGCGAGCCTAACCTCCCCTGCCCGAAGGCCTTCGGTGGGGAGTTCGAGCTGTGCAGGGGTTTCCTTGGTCAGTGTGAGCTCCTGTTCAAACACCAGCCAGCCAGGTATAGGACAGGAGAGACCAAGGTAGCCCTTGTCATGTCCCTCCTCACCGGCAAAGCCCTCAGCTGGGCCATAGCGGCGGTAGGCCATACCGAGCAGCTCGCCTCGGACTATTGTGCCTTCCGCCGCGAGTTCAATCTGGTGTTCGACCACCCAGCTGACGGGCAGGACGCTGCCGGCCGCCTCCATTCCATCCAACAGGGAGCCAGGTCGGTGGCAGATTATTCCTTGGAGGTAAGGATACTCGCGGCAGACAGTGGGTGGGATGACACTGCGCTCAAGAGCGCGTACAGGAGGGGGCTGAGCGACCCCATCAAAGATCTCATCGTTCGGGACCGCCCTGCCTCCTTCAACGAGCTCGTCACCCTCGCCCTCCAGATGGACGAACGGCTGCGGGAGCGGCGCCAGGAACGCGCCCCGCGCGCTGGCCCCTCCCATAGACCAACCCCCGTCCGTTCTACCGGTGCCTTCCCTGGGTCAGCGTCCCGTGGGCTCTCTCCACCCTCACACTCCCCCTCGCAACCCTGGGTGGCTTCTGGATCCAGGCCGGAGGAGGAGCCCATGCAGTTGGGTCGGTCACGGCTCCCGCTGGAGGTTAGGGAGCAGAGGATGAGTGGCCACCTCTGCCTCTACTGCGGGAGGTCGGGCCACTACATCAAGGCCTGCCCGACTCACCCAAAAAGACCCGGCTCACTAGTGAGGGGTGTCCTAGTGAGCCTGACGACCCTTCCTCAGCCCCAGGGTTCACATTAATTTAGAACATGCAACTTATTTGGTGATATTTCTGAATTAAGTTTACTGCCCATCTTTCTCCCTCACCCCACATTCCCTCCATTCCCTCCCTCTATTCCCTCCCTCCATTCCCTCCCCCCTCCATTCCCCCCCTCCATTCCTCCCTCCATTCCCCCCTCCATTCCCCCCTCCCTCCATTCCCTCCCCCCTCCATTCCCCCCTCCATTTCCCCCTCTATCCCCCCCTCCACTCCCTCCCCCCTCCATCCCCCCTCCATTCCCTCCCCCTCCATCCCCCCTCCATTCCCTCCCCCCTCCCTCTCCCCCTCCATTCCCTCCCCCCTCCATTCCCCCCTCCATTCCCTCCCCCCTCCATCCCCCCCTCCATTCCCTCCCTCCATCCCCCCTCCATTCCCCCCCTCCATCCCCCCCTCCATTCCCTCCCCCCTCCATTCCCCCCCTCCATTCCCCCCTCCATTCCTCCCTCCATTCCCCCCTCCATTCCTCCCTCCATTCCCTCCCCCCTCCATTCCCCCCTCCATTCCCTCCCCCCTCCATCCCCCCCTCCATCCCTCCCTCCATTCCCTCCCCCCTCCATCCCCCCCTCCATTCCCTCCCCCCTCTATTCCTCCCTCCATTCCCTCCTCCTTCCATTCCCCCCTCCATTCCCCCCTCCATTCCTCCCTCCATTCCCTCCCCCCTCCATCCCCCCCTCCATTCCTCCCTCCATCCCCCCCTCCATTCCCCCCTCCATTCCCCCCCTCCATTCCCCCCTCCATCCCCCCCTCCATTTCCTCCCCCCTCTATTCCCCCCTCCATTCCCTCCTCCTTCCATTCCCCCCTCCATTCCCCCCTCCATTCCTCCCTGCATCCCCCCCTCCATTCCCTCCCCCCTCCATCCCCCCCTCCATTCCTCCCTCCATTCCCTCCCCCCTCCATTCCCCCCTCCATCCACCCCTCCATTCCCTCCCCCCTCCATCCCCCCCTCCATCCCCCCTCCATTCCCCCCCTCCATTACCCCCTCCATCACCCCCCTCCATTCCCCCCCTTCATTCCTCCCTCCATCCCCCCCTCCATTCCCCCCTCCATCCCCCCCTCCATTCCCTCCTCCTTCCATTCCCCCCTCCATTCCTCCCTCCATCCGCCCCCTCCATTCCCCCCTCCATTCCCCCCCTCCATTCCCCCCTCCATCCCTCCCTCCATTCCCTCCCCCCTCCATTCCCCCTCCATTCCCTCCCCCCTCCATCCCCCCCTCCATCCCTCCCTCCATTCCCTCCCCCCTCCATCCCCCCCCCCATTCCCTCCCCCCTCTATTCCCCCCTCCATTCCCTCCTCCTTCCATTCCCCCCTCCATTCCCCCCTCCATTCCTCCCTCCATCCCCCCCTCCATCCCCCCCTCCATTCCCCCCTCCATTCCTCCCTCCATTCCTCCCTCCATCCCCCCCTCCATTCCCCCTTCCATTCCTCCCTCCATCCCCCCTCCATTCCCCCCTCCATTCCCTCCCTCCATTCCTCCCTCCATCCCCCCCTCCATTCCCTCCCCCCTCCATCCCCCCCTTCATTCCCCCCTCCATTCCTCCCTCCATCCCCCCCTCCATTCCCTTCCCCTCCATCCCCCCCTCCAGTCCCCCCTCCATCCCCCCCTCCATTCCCTCCTCCTTCCATTCCCCCCTCCATTCCTCCCTCCATCCGCCCCCTCCATTCCCCCCTCCATTCCCTCCCTCCATTCCTCCCTCCATCCCCCCCTCCATTCCCTCCTGGATTTGACGAAAAGAAGCCGTATGAAAACTGGACAAATTAAGTGGAAATATGGAGACGGGTGACGAACTTGGACAAGAAAAAGCAAGCGTTGGCTGTGGCTCTATCGTTGACAGGTAGAGCGAGGGATACTGCTTTAGGAATAAATGTGGATGATCTAAATAAGGATGATGGAATGACCACTTTGATTGGGGAACTTGACAAGATTTTTTTGAGAGAAGAGAAGGAACGGGCTTACGAAGCCTATTCTGAGTTTGATCGAATATCGAGGGAAAATGGCGTCTCGATGGTGGACTTTATTGTTGATTTTGAACAGAAATACAACAGGATCTGTAAATTCGAGATGGTTCTGCCCGACGCTGTTTTGGCGTTTAAACTACTGGATACAGCAAGTCTTGATGTGAAAGACAAGCAACTGGCATTGACTGCATGTGGTAAGCACACTTTTGATTATATGAAGTCAGCACTGAAACGCATATTCAGAGAAAAACATGAGCAGAAGGCGGGAGCCATTAACGTGAGTCAGGATGCAGCCTACTACACAGATCAAAGAAAACCGCACCCACGAACCCAAAGTGTGCAAGCTAGAGGACCACTCGCAGGCACAAATCCACTTGATAAGTACGGAAGACGAACAAAGTGTGGGATTTGTCAAAGCACATTCCACTGGGTGAAAGATTGCCCACATAAGAAAGAACACGTAAAGATAACAGAAGAAAATAAATGCACAGAAGAACCTGATGAGTGTAATATAACGCTGTTTTCTAAGGAATCGGATACGGAAATATTCATGGTTGAGGCTCTGGGATCAGCTGTCATTGACACGGCATGCACAAGGACTGTCTGTGGTGAAAAATGGCTGAATAACTATGTAGGGGGACTAAATGAGAAAGAAGTACAGAAAATAGTTAACACAGAGAGTAGCAAGCCTTTCAAGTTTGGGGATGGGCGAGTTGTACATTCGACAAAAAAGGTCAAGATACCAGCCAAGATAGGAGAAACAAAATGCTGTAGACACAGAAGTGGTCCCATCTGACATCCCTTTACTGCTGAGTAAAACGTCGCTAAAGAGAGCAGGAGCTGTGCTGAACTTGGAGAACGATACAGCAATAATGTTTCGGCAACCGATAGCTCTGAAGATGACCTCCTTAGGATACTACTGTCTGAACATAATGGATAATGAGTCACCATGCGATACATATGAGAATGTGGTCCTGGCCATCACAGAGAATATGACTAAGGAACAAAAACACAAAGCTTTACTGAAACTTCACAAGCAATTCGGACATGCATCAGTTGACAAACTGAAGAAGCTGCTGATAAGTGCTGGAAACTCTGATAACGAGAGCACTGCTATTCTAGAGGAGATAGTAGGAAAATGTGAGATTTGTCTTAAGTACAGCAAGCCTAAGCCTAAGCCCAAGCCTGCTGTTGGGTCTGCCCATGGCCTCCCGATACAATGAGACTGTGGCAGTAGATTTACATGAGCTAGAACCGAAATGTGTGGTACCTGCACATTATCGATCACTTCACACGCTTCAGTGCGGGTGGCATTGTGACCTCAAAGAAACCAAGTGTGATAGTGAAATGCTTTGGACATTCCTGGATCAGTGTCCATGGTCCACCGGAGCGTCTCTTCAGCGACAACGGTGGCGAGTTCAACAACGAGGAAATAAGAGACATGGCAGAGAACTTCAACATCGAGATAAAGACGACTGCTGGCTATAGTCCATGGAGCAATGGCTTGCTGGAACGCCATAACCAAATGCTCAGAGATAATACTGAAGGTAAAACTTGACAATGGAGTTGACTGGAAAACTGCACTGGATTGGGCACTCATGGCAAAGAACACAGTGCAGAACGTACATGGCTTCAGCCCACATCAGCTGGTGTTTGGACAGAATCCGAACCTTCCCTCTGTGTTAGTGGATCAGCCACCTGCTTTGGAGGGAACTACTATGAGTGCATGGGTGGGACAGCACATAACAGCATTACATGCAGTAAGGAAAGCTTTCATAGAGGCAGAGTGCTCAGAGAGAATCAGAAGAGCTCTACGAAAGCAACTTCGTCAAACAGATGAGAAGTATGAAACTGGGGACAAGGTGTTCTACAAAAGGACAGACTGTGTTGAGTGGAAAGGTCCTGGAGTCGTGATACGACAAGATGGGGTGGTGATCTTTGTACACCATGGTGGGACCTATGTCAGGGTTCATCATTCTAGGTTGCAGAAGGTTGATAAGAGTGAAGTAGGTGCTAGTGAGGGTCTAGAGCACCCTGGGGAGAATGTTACTGAGGGCAATATGAAAGTACCTGTTACTGATAGTGATGTGGATGTTGATAACAATGACAGTGGGAACATACCTGGTACTGATTGTGACATAGATGTTGATATGAACAATGACGGTGAGGCTGGGGGTGTTACAGACAATGATACAGATGTCACTGAGGGTAACAATCATAAGGATAATCAACAGACAGGCATAAGGGTAGCAGCCTCCCTAGGGCTGAAAACAGGTCAAACAATCAGCTTTGTGGATAATGTAACAGATGCGTCTCACAGAGCTAAAGTGATGGGACGAGCAGGAAAGGCTACAGGAAATAACAGAAACTGGTACTGCCTACAGTACTTAGAACTATCTGACATCGCTGGTACTATGGGGTCAGCTGATCTTACTAAGGTAGACAATCTTCAGGTTAATCCACTGGATAGTGTAGAACTATGCTCTGATATGCAGGAAAATGATGTATTAGTCACAGGTGGTGTTTCATTTGATAAGGCTAAACTAGATGAAATAAGTAGCTGGAAGAATGATGGGGTGTTTGAGAAGGTAAAAGATATGGGTCAAAGGCATGTGTCCACTAGACGGGTGTGCACACTGAAAGAAACCCCTGATGGTGTAATACCCAAAGCGCGTCTTGTGGCTAGAGGTTTTGAAGAATTCAACACTAAAGATCTATAGAAGGACTCACCTACATGCTCATCAGAGTCCCTCAGACTACTCATGTCAGGTCTATGTCAGAATAAGTGGCATCAAATAACTTATCCAGAACAAAAGGATTCATCGTATTCTGTGGTCAGCTACAAAAGAACAGCTGGCAGACTGTCTGACCAAAAAGGGAGCCTCTTCCCTGGTATTACTTAAGGCACTGAATAATGGACAATGGAAGCTAGATGACTGAGTCTGACTGTTGATAACTGAGCATGAGCTCATTAAAAATTAATAATTAAAAATTATTGTTGCATACATTGATGCAACTGAGTTGCAACCTGTTGTTGTTTCTACTTGTTTCTGTTCTGTGTAAATGTGTATGAGTTGTCTGTTGTCAGCATATACATTAAGTTTTGCTAATGTTGTCACTTATTGCAAAGCAGTCCCTTCTCCCGTGGTTTTATTCATGATGTCATCAGCGATTAGTCAATGTCGACTTGACTTTCATCACAAAACAGCTAACTTCAAAAACTCTTAAGTCATACAACCCCTAACACACACACAAAGTTGCACACACAAACATGCCCGTCCATCCATCCATCCTTTCCCCCACCTACCTTAGCGTCATGCTCCTGCAGGTGTGTTCCACTGGCGTGCAGGTAGTTAAAGAGGTCCTCAGAGGGCAGTGGTCTCTCCAGCATCAGGATCAACTCTTGCTCCACTTCAAACCTTTCATGCAGGGTCACTGCTGCACTCTTCCCCATCACTCCTGGGTGACCTGCAAGCAGCAGAAGCCCCAGTTCCAGGGGAAACCCAAACTTTTACCCATCTCGAGTCTGACAGAGACAAAGAGTTACAATGAGGTTGCTGAGAACCGCCTCAGGTTAAGGATTTTAACAAAAACCCAAGTCAACTTACCTTTATAAGGATTAATTAAAGAACAATGAGAGATAGAGATGTTTTGATTTTAACTATGCAGTTAATGCACTGGGCACTACTGCTTCTGATAAAAAACTAAAAAGTTTCAAAAGATACTGACATTTCAAGAGCTTTTGGGGACAAAAACAATGTCACCATTGTGAAGGTGTCCACCTTTTCTTTGGGAATTTGTAAGGCCACCTTCAGGACAGACACACACAACACCTGTAGTTAAATTATATGCTTTACACTTCTGGTCAAATCTGAATGTCCGACACCTTTTATAAGAGAACACAAGCCGTTTTCTGTACAATCGCTACGTATTTCGTATGCGTAAGGTCACCGAATGTTTGTAATACTCCCACGTGTATTACAAAAAGACTTGAAATGGGCCATTTGAGACTACTGACATTATGTAGACCAGTGACAGACCTTAGTCGGTATGCAGATATTGGATCGTCGACAGCAGAATGGTCACCAGAAACTACAAAGTTATTTTCCTGCAGCTGCACTGCTTTCACACTGCCCAAAAAAACCCGCTAACATGCGCCAATTTACACTGACCAAAGGCGGACATGAGCGGGGTTTTGCCAGTGTGAAAGCAGTAACATGTCCATTTACATTACTGCCACGTGGTAATTAATCAGAGCCTCTGAATAGCACAAAGCCTTTGCATACCAACACGGCCGAATGGGTCTCCATGTTAACTGTTCCAATAGATTTGATCATTCTTCCAACGCATGCCAGGCTAACCACATGCATACAAACCGCTTGTCACTCAACAAGTCAAACAGACTGACGAATGGATGACGTTGCTGACTAGTGAGCCGCTATTGCAGCAGTGTCGTCAACCAGCACTTGCCCCCATCAGCGTTACCGTTGGCCTAACATGACATTTAACATCCTGGGACTTCACAACTATATTATTCATAACTGCCTGGTTTACTACTAACAAAAGACGTGGGATGAGTATTAATCTTAACAATACGACTGGCTATTTCTCGCAAATTCACTGATTACACTGCGGCCGTAACCACGTGACACGTTTTCCTGCGTAGTGGCTGCTTAGCTCGCTCACATACTCAAAACTCTGCGGCCTGCGTCTTTTCCAAACACGAGGCGAAACAAAGAACAGCTCAACACCACATTAGCCAACATCTTACACAATGTGTTAATTACCTCGTCTACTGTATCTGTGGCGAACAAATCCATATTGTACGCGGTCAAAATATGCTTAGTTTCTTTCGTTCGTAAAACGCGCTTACCGAAATAGAAGCCATTTTGTAGATGGTCCCAGGCACGTTCGCAAGCCCCCCCCCCCCCACACACACACACACACACACACACGGGACGTCATTTTAAAGGCCCAGTTGTCCTCCATATGGGAACAGGTCTGAATACAGCGGCATGTACAGTATGAGAGATATGAGCAAAAACGCCATGTCGACTCAAATGAACCGCTGGGTCTCAATGACACAGTAGCTCGCTCAACGGTAAAATGGCTGACGGAGCCTGTGTGGCACATAACGCGCGGAACATGGCGCCAAGCTTGCAGGACAAAAGACAGGTTTTGACCAGTGTCTCTGGCCAGCCCCTCGCTCACAAACCTAACGTTACGTTTCCCAAGTTAAGTGGCGAAGACACGTTCAAGTCGGCGACATTAAAAAAAAACAGCCATTTTAGCTATCCACATACACACAAGTTGTCTTCACTCCAGTTGGTAACCCGTGTTAAGGCCGGCATTAGCTGCTAAGTAGGCGTTATAACCTGATATAAGAAAAAATATGTCCCACAGAATACCACACAAAACAGCTTGCATTGACTTATGTGCACATTACATTAAGTCGCAACGTTATTTCTCAATCAGCAATATTCGGAAACTTTACATCTGGATAAAAATAAAGTTACCTCCTGTCACGACCTCCTAACGAAACGCAACGGACACGGGCTCGTCACAACATGGCGGCGATCAGGATAATGACCTCCCATCACCCCACGCGTGCGTCCCGCCCCTAAAGCGCCCGCCAATTATATTCAATTTTTAAAAACAGTATTTTATTTCAAATTGTTTATGTGATGAAAGAATACTGTTTCACTTCTTCGTTTTCACATCTAGGCAAATATTACGTGTTATATGGGTCCAAATTAAGTTACCTGAATCTGATCCATCCATTTCCCAAACCGCCTATCCTGCTCTGAGGTGGCGGGGATGCTGGAGCCTATCCCAGCAGTCACTCTGACCTTTCAGGCTAAACACGATTTCATTTCAATTCCATTTAGCTGCAGTTAATTGCGATTACATGCGCTTGACCCATGCCAAACTCGGAATGACACAACTGAATCAGGTGTGTATATATACACTCACTGGCCACTTTATTAGGTACACCTTGCTAGTACCGGGTTGGACCCCCTTTTGCCTTCAGAACTGCCTTTATCCTTCGTGGCATAGATTCAACAAGGTACCGGAAACATTCCTCAGAGAGTTTGGTCCATATTGTCATGATAGCATCACGCAGTTGCTGCAGATTTGTCGGCTGCACATCCATGATGCGACTCTCCCGGTCCACCACACCCCAAAGGTGCTCTATTGGATTGAGATCTGGTGACTGTGGAGGCCATTTGAGTACAGTGAACTCATTGTCATGTTCAAGAAACCAGTCTGAGATGATTCGAGCTTTATGACATGGCGCGTTATCCTGCTGGAAGTAGCCATCAGAAGATGGGAACACTGTGGTCATAAAGGGATGGACATGGTCAGCAACAATACTCAGGTAGGCTGTGGCGTTGACACGATGCTCAATTGGTACTAAGGGGCCCAAAGTGTGCCAAGAAAATATCCCCCACACCAATTACACCACCACCACCAGCCTGAAGCGTTGATACAAGGCAGGATGGATCCATGCTTTCATGTTGTTGACGCCAAATTCTGACCCTACCATCCGAATGTCGCAGCAGAAATTGAGACTCATCAGACCAGGCAACGTTTTTCCAATATTCTATTGTCCAATTTTGATGAGCCTGTGCGAATTGTAGCCTCAGTTTCCTGTTCCTAGCTGACGGGAGTGGCACCCGGTGTGGTCTTCTGCTGCTGTAGCCCATCTGCCTCAAGGTTCGACGTGTTGTGCGTTCAGAGATGCTCTTCTGCATACCTCGGTTGTAATGAGTGGTTATTTGAGTTACTGTTGCCTTTCTATCAGCTCGAACCAGTCTGGCCATTCTCCTCTGACCTCTGGCATCAACAAGGCATTTTTGCCCACAGAACTGCCGCTCACTGGATATTTTCTCTTTTTCGGACCAGTCTCTGTAAACCCTAGAGATGGTTGTGCGTGAAAATCCCAGTAGATCAGCAGTTTCTGAAATACTCAGACCAGCCCGTCTGGCACCAACAACCATGCCACGTTCAAAGTCACTTAAATCACCTTTCTTCCCCATTCTGATGCTCGGTTTAAACTGCAGCAGATTGACTTGACCATGTCTACATGCCTAAATGCATTGAGTTGCATTGAGTTGCTGCCATGTGATTGGCTGATTAGAAATTTGCATTAATGAGCAGCTGGACAGGTGTGCCTAATAAGGTGGCCGGTGAGTGTATATTGTAGCGAATTCGGGGGTCAACGCAACCACAGGAACTGCCGCGGCCGGGAAGCGAACCCGTATCGCCCGCACCGCAGGAGACATCGCTAACCGCTAGACTACAGGGTCAGGCCCGCGAGCCAGCGGCCAGCGTGTCTTCTTATCCATGCACGTTACAATATTCTGATTTTGGGTGGTGATGGATGAGACGCCAGTCAAAGCAGAAAAAATATTTTAAAGTTGAGACTTAACATTTCTGTGTGGTTCACACTTTACAGAACATGTGAGGGCCAGTTAATATAAGATGTCGGCCCACAGTCGGCCCACGTGTTATGCACCATTACAGTGCCACCATTGCCAGACTTGGCCCGCCTTCGGTGAAAACACCACTTGTCGATGGTTTAAGGGCACATTTCGGCCAGAGTCGTCAGCTATGTGGGAGGTGATTCTGGATGTATTCAAGAGCTTTTGTGGATTAAAGTGTTGTTGAAGTGTGATCATTATAGAATAATTCATTACCCAAACCGCTCATCCTGCTGTCAGGGTCGCGGGGATACTGGAGTCTATCCCAGCTGTCATTGGGCGGCAGGCAGGGAGACACCCTGGACATGCCGCCATGCCATCATAGGGCAGGAATATTAGTCTAACTGTTCTAATATCAGCTGTTCCACCATGGTTACTACCTCAACCAGCAGTAGATTTCTCTATATTGGATGGTTTACACTCAAAAAGAAACACGGTCAATGTGCAGGCTTATGTGGACACTGTTATAAATAAAATATATGAACACTATTTACGTTAATACTAATTAGGATATTGTAATATATCCATACTCCCGCTAAGAGGCGCTGCTGTTTTCAGGAGTTTCCGGGCTGTGGAGTTCTCTCATGGATGTATTAAAGTATTATAGTTCTACTATAATACTTCCTTGGGTTCTCTTTTTTTTTTGTGAAGATTTTTTTTTAACAATTTCAAACTTACAAACAACATGGCAATAACATTTCCATGTTCGCACAATAGGACCTGGTGCATACAAAGGAAAGATTGAAAAAAATAAAACAAACGAGAGGTTGAAATAACATCAATATAAAATACATAAAATTAAACAGGGCTAGGGCTTTTTGGTTAATTATATTCTTCTATTATACTAAAAAGTTTTACTGCATTTTTTATTTTCATGACTTTAAGGGCCTTTGTATAAGCAAGAAACTCTCTGCGAAATACACAAAAGTCAGGTTTCACTTTCACATATTTTGATTTGTGTTTATAACATTTCCCGAAAATAAGAACGTCGTTGACTAAAAAGTCATCGTTGCTATTGTCCATGGCAAGTCAATAAACAATGTCCTTCAGAGAAAAGTTTTCCAGTTGGAAAACCCTTGGGTAAAGCCAGTCATGTATATCAAGCCATAAAGTTTCATAATTCACACATTGGAAAAATAAATGATCAGTCGTTTGAGCATCATCACAAAATACACAATTATTGGTTTCAATTCCAAATCGCTGTCGTAACAATTCACTGGCTGGATACACTCCATTTAAAAATTTAAAATGGATTTCCTTTGCTTTGGGATTTATGGGGAATTTAAGATATTTAGTTAGTAACATGTGAATAGTTCTTTGAGTAGACTTGTGAAATTGAGTTTCTGTAAGATACTATAGAGTTTGAAATGTTATTAAACATATTTATAATTGTTTTATTTGGGAATCTGACTTCATTAAAATCACAGCCTCCAACTAAAAGTTGTGGGAGACAAGGGGTGATAGAGTAGAATATGTTAAAATTCCTTTGATTAATAGATTTAGGGATTGCTTTAGTTATAGATTTAAATACGTAACGGTTTCCAATTAAATCATATTTAAGGCAGAAACTCTCAAACGATATGATACAGCCACTACTATCAACTACGTAATTGGGTCACTGACCAAAAACCTTTCACCATCCAGTCCTTGTTATAAAATGATTTCTTTTTAACCATAATATATCTATTATTCCATAATGGTGTATTATGTGGGGTGAAATTGCGATTGTATAAGAGTTTCTAATATAAAAAGACCTGCTGGTGAACAAGGGAAAATTCAATCGGGAGTCTTTGAATACTGAAGTCACATTTAAGTAACAATTCTATACTTCCCAACTTCTTAACTGTTTCTCTGGGAAAATGGAACCAAAAGCTATTGTTGTTCAGAAAAGACTTTAGCCAATTGATTTTCAACGTTCCATTTACAAAATCAAAACCGATAGCTTGTAGGCCTCCATCTTTAAAATCTCTGCTCTCTTAACTTAGTGGATTTTCATTTTCCAAAGATAATCAAAACTGACCTGATAGATCTTTTTAATAGCTCTACTTGGAATAGCCATCGAGTATGCCAGATACATGCACCTTGAAATGCTTTCCGTTTTAGTCAAAAAGATTCGACCTAATAAACTAATGCCTCTCCATAACCAAGAGTTAAGTCTAGTTTGGCATTCATCCACTACCTTCCACACATTCATATTTTGATACATATTTATGTCCAAGTACTAAACAGTGGATTTTACAGAAATGCTGTATGCCTCTGTTAAATGACTTTGATGAACTGGCATTAGCTCACACTTGTTCAAATTTAACTTTAGACCAGAGGCTTTGGAGAAAAATCTGAATCATTTGAAGTATTCCGGGGACTTCAGTTAGCTGCTTCATAAAGATGGTTGTATCATCTGCTAACTGGCTAATGATTACTGGTTTCCCAAGTACATCTAATGGAGTGATAGTTGAATTTTTAATAAAGACAGAAAGCATTTCTGTAGCAATTATAAAGAGAGAAGGGGAAATGGGACAACCCTGTTTAACGCCGCGTTTGGTTATAAATCGGGGTGACGTACCTCTTGGTAAAGAGACTGAACAATTTGTATTTTCATAGAGATTCATGTTTTGAAACTTATCCCCAAAACCTAATAACATTAAACAATGGCATTTTTTTTTGAAAAAAGTGCTCAATTGAATCAAATGCTTTATAAAAGTCAAGAAATAGAATAAAACCATCATCTTCTATTAAATGTCTATAATCTAAAAGATCAAGCATTAAGCAAATATTGTTGTGAATGGATCTACCCTTCATAAAACCAGGTTGAGAATCCCTTATAATTTTATGTAGATTCTTTTTTAACCTATTAGCATAAATAAGGGTCACGATTTTGTAGTCGTTGTTGAATAATGTGATTGGTCTAAGATTATCTAATATTTTGGGGTCCTTATGAAGCTTGGGAATTAAAGTTATTATAGCTTGTTTCATAGTGGAAGGAAATTTAATATTGTCAGTTGATTCTTTTAACATAAGAGAGAATGCAACTTTAATAAGTCCCAAAAATGTCTATAGAAATTGGCAGTAAGTCCATCCCTACCTAGAGATTTGTCTAAAGACAAACTCATTACTGCTTTATCCAGCTCATCTGAAGTAATTCCAGCATCACACAACCATACGAACACATCAACAATACAGAGAATACGAGCTTTGATATTGTTGAAGAAGTCAGCATCCTGAACAGAAAAGGTTGAAGAATACAATTTACTGTGTTAGTAATTAGTATTAGTATTGAGTAGCAGCAGAATACTTCACAACTGCTATCATTAAACGTTTATTGACATGCTACAGTACCAGAGAAAAAGTTAAATCTATGTTAACATTATTTTATTATAATGTTAAACTTTATTTCACTCTCTCTCTCTCGCACACGTAAGGAATCCAGCTTTGGTAAGGAATGAGCTTTGGCTCAAGATAAATCAAACAATAGCAAACAAACAAACCAACACAAAACCAATTTCTGTCACGTATCTGGAAAGAACCCAAAAGCAGACGGGACAAGCAGGTAAGGGAAGAAATCAAGTCTTATGGCCGGACTCGATGAAGCAGCAATCATTGGCAACGCTGTCTTCGGGAGGGGGGCGGAGTCGGCTTGTGTTCGTCACGTCAATGCGTCTCTGTGTGTGTCGGAAAAAACAGTGCTTCGGCCTGGAGTCGCCTTGTCACCAAAGTGGGGAGGCGCTCTCCTTCCAGACTGCCGGCCCTCGGACAGATGCAGTTGGCGAACGCATGCAGTACGAGGGCGGGTGTTTGAATTAAAATAGGGATCGATTGGCCACTAAATTGGGAGAAAAAAGGGAAAAATCCAAAATACATTTATAAAAAAAAAAAAAAAAGAAATCAACTCTTCATTCAAGTGGCCCATCCCAGGGGTAGAGCAGGAGTTGGCTCAGTGGCAGGTAGACTGGCAGGCACAAGTCCATCAATGGCTACGTTCCAGCCAACACTGGTCCACAGTGGAGGCTTTTTAAGGGTGACGCCGATTGCTTGATGGCCAGCTGCTGTGCCGGGGTGAAGGAGGGGTCAGCAGGTGTCCAGGGAGAAGAGGGGTTAGGCTTGGGCTTTTGGCTCATGACTTCTATTTATTTAGCACTGGCCTACTGATCTGAGGAATGCTATAATGCTCGACTTCACTCAATGTGGCCAGGGGTGCTCGGGTTGGACCCGTCAAACTGGGCAGTGCTGGCCGCTGAATGTGGCCGAGGCTCGACAATGTATGTGGGCAGGGGTGGTCGCGCTGGCACTACAATCAAGCCCAAAGTCGCGCGACGTTTCGCTGTTTATGTACCTTCTTCAGGCGAGGCCTTATTCAACTAAGAGAGGCAGGGTTAAGCTTAAGGTTAGGGTTAGGCTTTTAAATCCGCATTCCCAAATACATTGCAATTAACCTTGTGCACTGTCCATCGACATGGTGTTTAGATGGCGGCCACAGTCCCCCACCAACTACCCCACCGTCCCACGCAATCCAAAAATTCAATGGCAGCTAATAATGGTCCCTCAGTTTGGCTCAGTCGCATCATCGGGACCCCAATTTGGTCCCCTGTTTCACTACAACAAAGCCCAAAGTCGCGCGACGTTTCGCTTTTCTTCAACCCTCTTCAGGCGAGGGTTTAGACTTTTCTACGAGCGGCATGTCGGTGGCCTTCTAAGGCTCGTGAAAATCAAATCACTTGATTGGAAGCTGCCAATTTGCCATAACAATATGGAAGGACCTCTAAAATCTGTTGTACATACTTTGTGCTACTGCACTTACCAGCATGCTTTGTGTCTTGCACATTTCCTATGTTCTTGTGGGTTTCGAAACATGTGAACCAATGGAATGTATTTGCTCTTTGTATTTTTATTCGAATTTTGTTATTAGCCAATGATGTGGTGTGGAGTTGTTATGCCCGCGAAATCACGAGCTTCGCAACAGTCCATCTCCTCACGGAGAGGGAGGAGTTAGGCAGCCCGAGTGAGTACGACGAAGAGAGAGGGCCATTTTTCTGCTGCTCCGTCTAAGTACCCGTTTCGCGGAGACTTTATACACAGCCCGTGTACTAGGCCCGCATTTGAGGTCAGGAGTGTTGCGATTGGCCCGCGGTCGTATGCTTGCTGGTGGGCTTTGTTTTAGTATGCCGATTATTTTGTTTATGCCCCATAGCCAGTGTCGCCGCTAGCTAGCTAAGTGCATTTAGCATCCAGTGCTAGTGTGTTAGCTAGCCGACTAGAGTTGTGGAGGCTAGTCAGAAGTCATCGGGCTGCGCTGGACGGTGATCTAACTAGGGGAGCCGCTCTGCTCCATTCCTGGGACCTGTCTGCTATCCAAAGAGGACTCGCTTCATCTGCTCTATCTTCGCCAGGGTTGTTTGAACATTGCAACCTTTGGCCATCTTGCGGCGGGTGGAGGCTGCTACCGGGGAGCCGACACCTGCCAGCTGCTAGGCTAGCACTACGCCTTCCATCCTCTGGACTGCACACAGCCTCCCGGTCGAGGGGGCGATGGGTTGTGAGTAACCCGAAAATTTCATTTATACTCACACACACACGCACACTTTTATCTCGTCGCCTGGGCATCGTAGCGGTGGCTGCCTTGCCCTCCGCTCAGAGAGCTGCTTTAATGTGCACCAACGGGCCCCAACGGAAAGTGCTGGGTATTTGTGTGTTCTTTTGATACTTTCTTCCTGTTTATTGTGACCGCTTGTCCCACCCTGTGTAATTTCAATTAATGTTTATTTAATCAGCAATACTACACTCGTGTGGTACTCTCTCTCTCTCTCTCTCTCTCTCTCATTATTATCAAATAAATCCTATTATTATTAATTATATTTCGGGTGTATTGGCAGCTCATTTTCCGCATATGCAAAGCCTAGGTTACTTATAGAGTGCTGGTAATAAGCTTGTACAGTAATTCAGTACACAGCAGAGTTATAAGATCTGCATTAACCACGTGTTTGTTTCATTCTGGGAAGATATACCATTCACCAGCCTTAGCTAAGTGTAGTATTTTCACAGTGGAGGCACCGCGCTACTAAATTGATTATTATCTTGGTTAATTATTTCTATTATCAATTATCACTAATATTGTCATTAGTGGCACTAGCCTACTAGTACACAGGAGGTTCAGCCAGCTCACCATTCCACCGCTGAGAACTCAGGATCCTGTTGCGCTATTGATTTGTATTGTAACACTTTAGTAACTGGTAGCATTAGGCTTTTGTCTTGTTTAAATGTGCTTGGCGTTGCCCGCCAGTGAAAAAGGGGTTACAAATAGCTTTACACTAGTCCAACTCACCGAGCGGGGGGGCTACGTCCCTCTTTGTCGGAGTCCCTCGTAAAAAGAGAGAGTGAACCACAGCTCCGCCTCTAAATACGTCACTGGGAAATATGACACCACCTCCGGTGGGCGTGTGCTTTCGCCCGGGACAGACGTTCCCTGACCATGCCGTTGTCCCGGGAAAATGGACCCGCCCATCTGTTGGATCGCCAGGTCTTTCTCCGGAAACACCGGATGACGACCCATTCGCCGGGGAGGTAGGAATGGAGAACCTTCTCAGCTGGGGTGGGGAGAGCAGCTGCCACCTGTTTGGGAGACTTGGGAGAGAGCAGAGGAGAGATTACAGCAGTGCTGTAGCATAGCATGCTCGTAAAGAGCGGTTTGGGGAAGAGCTCCCGGCGCAGGGCCCGTTCCCATGGTCGGAGGCCGTCCCATGACAATCTCAAAAGGACTAAGCCCTGCTCTGGAGTGTCTTTGTCGCACGCGCATGTACATAAGTACCAGAGGACGTAAGAAACTGTCTCTGTTGCCAGAGAGCACCAAAGTCCACGCCGAAAGCGTAGCGTGAATCCGTGTAGATGGTGACAGACCAGCCAGCTGCCAGCTCGCAGGCCGCAGAGAGGGCCGTGAGTTCAGCAGCCTGTGCAGAGAGGTGAGAGGGCAATGAGCTGCAATTAAGGCAAGCGGAGGCAGAGCATACGGCCCAACCAACCTGACATTGGCCGGTGGTAAGACAGCGGGAAGCCGACCCATCCACAAAAAGGACAACGGCAGGGTTGGCAAGAGGAGTGGAGCTGAGATCAGGCCGAGGTGAACAAACAGCAGAGACAGCTGCAACGCAGTCGTGTGGTTCACCATCGTCTGGTGAGGGAAGAAGGGTGGCGGGGTTAAGGACAGCGCAACGTTTGACAGTGATGGTGGGCATGTCAAGGAGCACAGTGTTGTAACATAGCCACCGGGCTGCGGACAGCTGTGACCTTTTCTGTTCAAGTAGGAGGACCGGGACCGCATGGGGAACCAGGAGAATAACGTCGGAGTACCCCACGATGTCTCGCGAGGCCATCACAGCCTTTTCAGCAGCAGCGACGGCTCGAAGGCAGCGAGGCAAGCCAGCCGCTACCGGGTCAAGTTTGGCGGAGAAGTAAGCCACAGGGCGCAGCTTGCAGTCCCCCATGAGACTGACTGCAAGAGGACGGAGATCATGCAGCCGTTGCGCTCATCCACAGTTTGAGTGAATGCTTGAGCGGGCTCCGGATAGCCAAGAGTTGGTGCGATTTGGAGCTGGACTTTCAGTCCCTCAAAGGCTTTAGTTGCCTCTGGGGTCCACAAGAGGACCTGTGAGGCGGGTGCATGAGAGTCAATGAGGGCCCGAAGGGGTTTGTCAAAGGTTGCAAATGCCGGAACGAACAAGCGACACAGTAGGAAGCCATGCCTAAGAACAGGGTATCTGCAGGTTTCACTAAGTTAATTTTAAGACTTTTTAAGACCTTTTTAATGCCACTTGGATCGGAATTTAAGACCAAGATCTACAACAAAATATATACATATGGTTGGTAAGCCCTAACGCCCAACAGCTGAATATTTAAACATTTGATTCGCGCGAGTGCAGTTTTATCGAAATGGTTAAACAAATGTATGTTTTGTGACACGCTGATGTTGTAACCGCATTTCTTGACGTTCAGACCGAATATTTAAAGATTTGATTCGCGGAATTTCGCGCGATTGCAATCAGATAAGCTGAAGTCCTCCTCCATGTTGAAAAAGCTGCCAGAAACTACACGCTGCTGTGACTGGTTGATTCGCTGTGAGCATTTGATGACAAAACAACGAATCACAGCAGAGCGCGCAGCGGAGGTCCCTCCCCCCTCCATCTGGCCGATCAATTCTAGCATCAACTTTTCTTCTTCTTCTCTCGGCTGCTATTTTGTCATGACTTAGTTAGCATTTGTCCGCCAAATTCTGTATAGGCTATACCATTTAGCAATTAACCGCTCAGTAAAACCAACATCGGTATTCTTTTCGATAACTAGTTACATTAATATTACCTACAACCGTGAGTTGCAGGTAATATTGCCATGGTATCGCATCATCCAGGTCATTTCTTTGTCTATGGGGGATACATATTTGTTTTAATTACAGGGAATAGCATGCTATAGGTAACAGGTGCGCCTGATACGAACCTGGAATTCATGAAAATAGCATGTGTGTTAGAGTTTGTGGGAGACCCCAAGCGCACGACACCAGACAGAGATGGGGTTAGCCGAAAACTGGCGTACTTTATTCAAACATAGGAAGGCAATGAGCGACAAGGAAAAAACGGAAAGTCCAAGGGGGGAAAAAACTCGCGGGTAATCCAAACGGGAACAAGGCAGGATACTTCCACGGGGAAACCTTGCAAGGGAAAAACATGAACCAAGGGCTGGGATGAGTTCGTAGAGAAAAGGACCGTGAGAGGAGAGTCGCCGCTACTGCGGGGAGGTAACAACACGAACTGACAACGGGCACGTGGGAGGCCACCAAACTTAAGCCCAGCCCTGATGACTAAGCCCGGCCCTGACGAGCCGATTGGCTGCCGGCGTGGGGTGGGCGGGCCACGGTGCGGGGTGGGCGAGCCATAACACTTGTTTCCCTTTTATTTTCTTTTTTTCCCCTCAAAATTCACAGAGTCCCTGGCCTCAGGAATCATAAGGCCCTCGTCTTCCCCGGTGGCAGCGGACTTCTTTTTTGTGGCAAAGAAGGAGGGCAGCCTGAGGCCTTACATAGATTATCGAATGCTACATAACATCACGGTGAAAAATAAATATCCACTCCCCCTTATGAGTTCCACGTTCGAGCCACTCACTCACGCCACGGTGTTCACGAAGCTGGACCTGCGCAGCGCATACCACCTGGTGCGCATCCGGGAAGGGGATGAATGGAAGACGGCCTTCAACACCCACCTAAGGCATTTCGAATACCTCGTTTTGCCCTTCGGCCTGACCAACGCCCCGGCCGTCTTCCAGGCGTTGGTCAACGACGTGCTCCGGGACATGCTGAACACGTTCGCGGTGGTGTACCTGGATGACATCCTCGTGTTCTCCAGGACTGAGGAGGAACACCAGCAGCATGTCCGCCTGGTCCTCCAACGGCTGCTGGAGAACAGGCTCTTCGTGAAAGCCGAGAAGTGCGTGTTCCACTCCGCCTCCGTGGAGTTCCTTGGCCACATCGTAGAGAAGGGGCTCGTCCGCACTGACCCCAGGAAGACCCGAGCGGTGGAGGAGTGGGCACGGCCCACTAACAGGACGCAACTCCAGCACTTCCTGGGGTTTGCAAACTTCTACCGGCGCTTCATCAGGGGGTTCAGCCGTGTGGCCGCCCCCCTCACTGCACTCACCTCCAACCTCCGCCCCTTCTCCTGGACCACGGAGGCAGAAGCCGCCTTTTGGCCCTGAAGAGGCTGTTCACAACGGCTCCGGTGCTCGCCCACCCGGACCCCTGCAGGCAGTTCATCGTGGAGGTGGACGCATCGGACACGGGCATCGGAGCCGTCCTCTCCCAGCGGTCGGAGGAGGACCAGAAGATCCACCCGTGCGCCTTCTTCTCCCGGCGTTTCAGTCCTGCGGAGAAGAATTACGACATCGGCAACAGGGAGTTGCTGGCCGTCCACGCCGCCCTAGAGGAGTGGAGACACTGGCTGGAGGGAGCAGGGCAGCCGTTCATCGTATGGTCCGATCACAAGAACCTGACCTACGTGCGGACGGCTAAGAGGCTCAACCCCAGGCAGGCGCGCTGGGCTCTCTTCTTCAGCCGGTTCGACTTCACCCTCACCTACCGCCCGGGCACCAATAACGTCAGGGCAGACGCCCTCTCCCGTCTGTTTCCCGAGGGGTCCCATGACGCCCCAGACACCATCCTTCCCCCGGACCGGGTGGTGGGTGTCGTCACCTGGGCCATCGAATCGGTGGTGAGAAGGGCCCGGCGCGCCCAGCCCGACCCAGGCAATGGACCCCGGAACCGGCTATTTGTGCCTCCCTGTGTCCGGCCCCAGGTGCTGGAGTGGGGCCACTCCAGCCATCTTGCCTGCCACCCCGGTGTCTACTGAACGGCGGCCTTCATCCGCAGGGGTTTCTGGTGGCCCACCATGGAGGCAGACACCAGAGAGTTCGTGGCAGCCTGCACCACCTGCACCCGCAGCAAGGCTCTCCATCGCCCTCCAGCAGGTCTCCTGCGCCCCCTTCCTGTCCCCGGCCGACCTTGGTCCCACATTGCAATGGACTTTGTAACTGGCCTCCCCGTGTCGCAAGGCAATGACACCATTCTGACCATTGTCGACCGGTTTTCCAAGGCCGTCCACTTTGTTGCCCTCACCAAACTCCCCTCTGCAGCCGAGACGGCGGACCTTCTCGTCTCCCACTTCGTCCGACCCCATGGGATTCCCCTGGACATTGTCTCTGACCGTGGTCCCCAGTTCACTTCGAAGGTATGGCAGGCCTTCTGTAAGGGGATTGGGGCCACGGTCAGCCTCTCCTCCGGGTATCACCCCCAGACCAATGGGCAGGCAGAGCACCTGGAGGCGGCTTTGCGTTGTGTTACCACCAGCAACCCCGCCTCCTGGAGCAAGTACCTGCCCTGGGTGGAGTACTCGCTCAACTCCATGGAGAGTTCGGCTACCGGTTTGTCCCCCTTCGAGTGTTCTCTTGGCTATCAACCTCCTCTGTTCCCCCATCAGGAGTTGGAGGTGGCGGTCCCGTCCACGAGGGCCCATCTCCGCCGATGTCGGCGCGTTTGGAAGACTGCCCGGGCCGCTATGTTGCGAGCTACAGAGCGGGCCCGGCGCAGCGCCAACCGGCGGAGAGTGCCGGCTCCAGCTTATCGACCTGGCCAGAAGGTATGGCTCCTGGCCCGGGACCTGCCCTTCCCTACCCTCAACCGGAAGCTGGCTCCCCGCTACGTCGGTCCCTACACCATCGACCGCATCGTCAACCCTTCGGCGGTGCGTCTCCATCTCCCTACCTCACTCAAGATCCATCCCGTCTCCATGTCTCGCGCCTCAAACCGGTAGCCACCAGCCCCCTGTCTCCCCCTGTCCAAGCTCCTCCACCCCCCAGGGTCCTCGACGGTGGTGACATGGTCTGGGATGTCGACCAGCTGCTCGCCGTACGCAGCTGGGGGCGTGGGTACCAATACCTGGTGGACTGGGTTGGCTATGGGCCCGAGGACCGCAGCTGGGTTCCCCGGTCCTACCTGGCCGACCCCGCACTCCTGGAGGAGTTCTATCGGGCCCACCCCAACGCCATCGGACGGTCGCCCGGTGTCTCCCGTAGGAGGGGGGGTCCTGTTGTGGTGACACCGCCCCGAGCTGCCTCCCCGGCACGTTCAAGCCACTCCCCCAGCTCGGACGTGCCGGAAACATCCGAGCGCTCGGCTCGCGCTCTGAGGAGACGAGCGCTGCACTGCACCAGGTGTTTGCCATCATCCATCAGGCACACCTGTGGCAATCAGGCAGCCTTCTACAAGAAGCCTCCCAGAACGTCTCTCTGTGCTTCGACGTACTGAACCCTGCGGTAAAGTTCTGACAAGCCCTCCAGCGTTCCTTGCATTCTGTTTATTCCCCAGTGTCTTATCTTCGTGTCTCTGTTTCCTCCCAAGACTCTCCCTCCGCGATTTCCACGGCTCCCCGCGTCTCCCTCGTCCCCAGCGACCTTCACGTTTTCTCCCCGGACCTCTCCTGCGATCTCCCCCCTTGTCCCTCTATCTGGACCCCTCCCTTCCGACTCGACTTCCCGGATCTCGGACCTGGACTTTCTCGGACAACCCCTCTTGGATCACGGACTGGACTTTCTTGCCAGGTGCACGCGCATTTTTTCAACACCTCCTGGTCATTTACATACCGCACCACACATAGGCTAAAAACACTCACGCATAGTTATACACGCAAACCACGGGACACCACACATAGTTTATTCACACATCCCACTAACAGAACGCCTTTTTCACCATACATTTCCCTCCCACAATAAAACGACCGGGCGGCATCTCGGTGGCCTTCTAAGGCTCGTAAAAATCAAATTAACAATCGAAAAAATAGCCAACATTAGTCCAACTCACCGAACAGCGGGCGACGTAGTTCTGCCGGACTCCGTCGAAAAGAGAAAATGGAGCTCCGCCTCTAAATATAAACTGGGAAATATGACACCACCTCCGGTAGATGGCACGCTCTCCGGAAAAGGCGGCCCCCCACGCCGTTGTCACGGGAAACGTGACGCGACATCCGGCAAACGCGCGCCCTCCCCACAGACGGAAAAAAACAGAAAGGGGGAGGAAAAAAAGAAAAAAAAAAGAAAAAAGGGACAGTGTGTTTTTTCCAGAGACGGGTTAGGGTTAGAGTTATAGGACCGTGTGTCCGAGGAAAGTGACGTGTTGTTGACAAAATTGGAGTTTGGAGAGACTAGCTTGGTGACCTTCTTGGGCCAGATGGCGTAAGAGAGAGACCGAGTCACGGCTGCACTGCGTTGTGGTGGGGGCACAAAGCAGGAGGTCGTCGACGTACTGCCATAGGGTTGAGCCGCGCGTCAGCGTAAGTGTGCTAAGGCTGTCTCGAAGCGCCCCGTTGTAGATCGTGGGGCTTTCACAATCGCCCTGACACAGCCTTGTCCATGTGACCGTCAAATAGGAACGCAAACCAGAACTGGCCGTCAGGATGAACAGGGACGCTGAAGAAAGCGTTGGCAAGGTCCACAACGGTAAACCGCCGTGCAGAAGGGGGAACCTGAGACATAAGGGTGTAGGGATTGGGGACGCAGGGCGTGCGGGCCCTGACAGCTGCATTTACTGCCTGAAGGTCTTGAACGAACCTCCATTCAGTGGGCTGTCCGGGTGGGCGTATCTTCTTCGCGGGGAAGATGGGAGTGGAAACCGGGGAGGTGGGGCAAGGGACAATTATGCCCTTGACACGCAAGGCATTGAATACAGGGCAGATGCCATTAACCGCTTCCGGTTTCAAAGGGTACTGAGGTTGGTGGGGACGGAAGTCGGATTTCGGGGTAATGATGACGGGCTCACAATTACGTATGAGACCTACATCCTATTTCCCGTCAGCCCAAAGATGGGAGGGGATGTTGTGAAGCTGCGGAGCAAGTGCAGTGTGTGTGTGTGTGCCAGTGTATGGGCCTCAGTCACTGACGGTGAGGGGGCGGACAGAGCCAACATTCGTGGCGTCACCGCAACGGTGGCGCTGACGTCTACCCGGTATAATTTTAGTGAGGGGTACCAGTCGCGTGAAGAGTCGGCGGGAAGCCAATCTGACGCCAGAGAAGCTTGTCGCGCGAGTGGACCCGTATCTGTCCACTGGGAACCCCGTGGTTTTACCAAGGAGACGTGCGGGACCGAGTCATCAACCGAAAACAACGCAGTTTGGTCGTTGTCTAATGTACACGTGACATGAGCGGTGCAGTGTAGGTTGTCCGCTGTCATGTAGGTCGATGCGTCCCCTGTTGTGGTGTGTGAGCAAGGGAGCAGAGCCACTGTGTGTATTGGGAGGCGGTAGGAGCCCACATGTAGACCCGTAGAGGGAGGGCGGGGTTATGTGTATGCAAAAAAATATTCGCTGCTGGTAACGAAGTGATGTACAGCCCTGATGAGGTGGAAACAACAGAGATGCCCAGTTGGATCATGCCATCTGTATCCAGCAAATTAAATGGGCAGTTATCAGAAATTAAAACAGGCAATTTTGTTGATGAGCTGTCATCCAGGCAAACAAGCGCACAGGAATGGATAATGGCTCCGTGACACACCTACCACTCGCAACAGTGGAGAGGACCGTTTGGCCGCTCCGTGTTAACCGTGGCCGGCCGATAGGCGGTTCTCACCACCGTTCGTGTGGCTCCCGTGTCTAACAAGAAAGGCAGCTCAGCATTTGCAAGACGCAAGGTTATCATTGGCAGTTTTCGGAAAGCTAGCTCATGAGATACATACTGTCCAACTGGGGAAGCTAACAGCAAAGCAGAGTCTTCATTGCAAATCAGTGTATTTGGTTGTGTCTGTGCATTCATACGACCTGATGTGGCAGCAGATGTGTCCAGGACCCCCTCCTCCTCCTCCCGTGTCGCCTGTCAGTCCGAACTCCGGTATGAGCCTCCCCGTGGGGCCCACTGGTTGTGAGGTCCGTTGCTCCATCCTCGGCCTCTTCCGCGCCTTTGGTTGATGCCCTTGACGGAGTGGACAGTCTTCAGCCCAGTGACCGGGCTGGCCACATGTGAAGCAGCAGTCGTCACCCGGTTGGGGGCCGCTGGGCTGGGCGTGTTGTCACGGGTTCTGACATCGTGAACGGTCCCCGGGTCTGTCCTGTTGCACAGGTTAGTAGGGTGAAGGAAGCCGCTGCGGCACCATGGAGGAGAGAGAGAGAGGTGCGATGTTTGTCCTGAGCCTGCCTTGCCTTCTGTTCTTCTTCCTTTTTCTGCATTTGATCGTGGGCATGATCAGCATGTCTCAGCAAGTCTTCCAGTCGTCTCTTTCCGTATCCTACGCAGTGTGTTTCTATGGCTTTCCTAACTCCGTCCTGCAGGCCGACCAGGAAATGTTTGCAGAGGTGAGTGTTGTGGCTACACCGCCCCGAGCTGCCTCCCCGGCACGTTCAAGCCACTCCCCCAGCTCGGACGTGCCGGAAACATCCCAGCGCTCGGCTCGCGCTCTGAGGAGACGAGCGCTGCACTGCACCAGGTGTTTGCCATCATCCATCAGGCACACCTGTGGAAATAAGGCAGCCTTCTACAAGAAGCCTCCCAGAACGTCTCTCTGTGCTTCGACGTACTGAACCCTGAGGTAAAGTTCTGACAAGCCCTCCAGCGTTCCTTGCATTCTGTTTATTCCCCAGTGTCTTATCTTCGTGTCTCTGTTTCCTCCCAAGACTCTCCCTCCGCGATTTCCACGGCTCCCCGCGTCTCCCTCGTCCCCAGCGACCTTCACGTTTTCTCCCCGGACCTCTCCTGCGATCTCCCCCCTTGTCCCTCTATCTGGACCCCTCCTTTCGGACTCGACTTCCCGGATCTCGGACCTGGACTTTCTCGGACAACCCCTCTTGGATCACGGACTGAACTTTCTTGCCAGGTGCACGCACATTTTTTCAACACCTCCTGGTCATTTACATACCACACCACACATAGGCTAAAAACACTCACACATAGTTATACACGCAAACCACGGGACACCACACATAGTTTATTCACACATCCCACTAACAGAACGCCTTTTTCACCATACATTTCCCTCCCACAATAAAACCCCCCTTTGTAGATTTAGAAGTCATCTCGTGTCTGTCTGTCTTGGGTTTCGCCACACGGGTCAGGTTCTGGTGCGCGAGCACAACAGAACGTTGGAGCCATTATGGACCCAGGCAAACCCAAGGAGTGGACGGTCCCTGTGACGCCCCAGAGCCCCGTCCCCCTAGAGGCAGTAGTAAGAAGTCACAGTTGCCAACTTGCCTCTCTCCGCTCAGAGCTCACTACTGCCTTCACTCGTGTCACCGCAGAGATCAGCGATCTTCAGTCCGGCTCCCAGGCCGTGACGAGCGCGTTAGATGCCCTCACCGCGCAGATCCATGCACTCTCCACAGCGGTCTCCAGGATGAGCGACCACCCTGCCCTGGCCTCGGTCTCTGCCCCCAGCTCGGCCTTCGGTTTCCCCGTTCCTGGTCCCGACGTTCCCCCTCCTCCGAGTCAACCCCCACTGGACCCCCGGTGCGAGCCTAACTTCCCCTGCCCCAAGGCCTTCGGTGGGGAGTTCGAGCTGTGCAGGGGTTTCCTTGGTCAGTGTGAGCTCCTGTTCAAACACCAGCCAGCCAGGTATAGGACAGGAGAGACCAAGGCAGCCCTTGTCATGTCCCTCCTCACCGGCAAAGCCCTCAGCTGGGCCATAGCGGCGGTAGGCCTTACCGAGCAGCTCGCCTCGGACTATGGTGCCTTCCGCCGCGAGTTCAATCTGGTGTTCGACCACCCAGCTGACGGGCAGGACGCTGCCGGCCGCCTCCATTCCATCCAACAGGGAGCCAGGTCGGTGGCAGATTATTCCTTGTAGGTAAGGATACTCGCGGCAGACAGTGGGTGGGATGACAAAGCGCTCAAGAGCGCGTACAGGAGGGGGCTGAGCGACCCGTTCAAAGATCTCATCGTTCGGGACCGCCCTGCCTCCTTCAACGAACTCGTCACCCTCGCCCTCCAGATGGATGAACGGCTGCAGGAGCGGCGCCAGGAACGCGCCCCGCGCGCTGGCCCCTCCCATAGACTAACCCCCGTCCGTTCTACCGGTGCCTTCCCTGGGTCAGCGTCCCGTGGGCTCTCTCCACCCTCACACTCCCCCTCGCAACCCTGGGTGGCTTCTGGATCCAGGCCGGAGGAGGAGCCCATGCAGTTGGGTCGGTCACGGCTCCCGCTGGAGGTTAGGGAGCAGAGGATGCGTGGCCACCTCTGCCTCTACTGCGGGAGGTCGGGCCACTACATCAAGGCCTGCCCGACTCGCCCAAAAAGGCCCGGCTCACTAGTGAGGGGTGTCCTAGTGAGCCTGACGACCCTTCCTCAGCCCCAGCCCAAGAAGGAGCACAACCACCTTTTTCCGGTCACTCTCACCTGGGGTAACGACTCACTGTCTGTTGGTGCACTCCTGGATTTGGGGGCGGACGAGTGTTTGATGGACATCTCGCTGGCCCGGCAGGCCGGCATTCCACTCGTCCCCCTAGACACACCCCTCACAGCCCAAGCCCTAGATGGTCGTTCACTTGGTAAGATCACACATAGCACTGCTTCCCTCACCCTCACCCTTTCGGGTAATCACGTGGAAGCTATCCGTTTCTTGGTTTTGCACGCCCCCACAGCGCCCCTGGTGCTAGGAAGACCGTGGTTGGAACGGCACGATCCTTACATCTCTTGGTCTACTGGGCGGATTTTGGGTTGGAGCGTTGCGTTTCATGCCAACTGCCTTCGCTCCGCCCACTCCCCGTCCAGCGGCCTCAGACCCGTGCCTCCTCCCACGGATCTCACTGGTGTTCCTCCCATTTATCACGATTTAGCCCCTGTATTTAGTAAAGACAGTGCACTTTCCCTCCCCCCTCACCGTCCCTATGATTGTGCCATAGATCTCTTTCCCGGGGCCGCCCTTCCCACCGGTCGGTTGCATAACCTCTCCGTCCCGGAGAAGGAGGCTATGCGCAATTATATCACAGAGTCCCTGGCCTCAGGAATCATAAGGCCCTCGTCTTCCCCGGTGGCAGCGGACTTCTTTTTTGTGGCAAAGAAGGAGGGCAGCCTGAGGCCTTACATAGATTATCGAATGCTAAATAACATCACGGTGAAAAATAAATATCCACTCCCCCTTATGAGTTCCACGTTCGAGCCACTCACTCACGCCACGGTGTTCACGAAGCTGGACCTGCGCAGCGCGTACCACCTGGTGCGCATCCGGGAAGGGGATGAATGGAAGACGGCCTTCAACACCCACCTAAGGCATTTCGAATACCTCGTTATGCCCTTCGGCCTCACCAACGCCCCGGCCGTCTTGCAGGCGTTGGTCAACGACGTGCTCCGGGACATGCTGAACACGTTCGCGGTGGTGTACCTGGATGACATCCTCGTGTTCTCCAGGACTGAGGAGGAACACCACCAGCATGTCCGCCTGGTCCTCCAACGGCTGCTGGAGAACAGGCTCTTCGTGAAAGCCGAGAAGTGCGTGTTCCACTCCGCCTCCATGGAGTTCCTTGGCCACATCGTGGAAAAGGGGCTCGTCCGCACTGACCCCAGGAAGACCCGAGCGGTGGAGGAGTGGGCACGGCCCACTAACAGGACGCAAATCCAGCTCTTCCTGGGGTTTGCAAACTTCTACCGGCGCTTCATCAGGGGGTTCAGCCGTGTGGCCGCCCCCCTCACTGCACTCACCTCCAACCTCCGCCCCTTCTCCTGGACCTCGGAGGCAGAAGCCGCCTTTTGGCCCTGAAGAGGCTGTTCACAACGGCTCCGGTGCTCGCCCACCCGGACCCGTGCAGGCAGTTCATCGTGGAGGTGGACGCATCGGACACGGGCATCGGAGCCGTCCTCTCCCAGCGGTCGGAGGAGGACCAGAAGATCCACCCGTGCACCTTCTTCTTCCGGCGTTTCAGTCCTGCGGAGAAGAATTACGACATCGGCAACAGGGAGTTGCTGGCCGTCCAAGCCGCCCTAGAGGAGTGGAGACACTGGCTGGAGGGAGCAGGGCAGCCGTTCATCGTATGGTCCGATCACAAGAACCTGACCTACGTGCGGACGGCTAAGAGGCTCAACCCCAGGCAGGCGCGCTGGGCTCTCTTCTTCAGCCGGTTCGACTTCACCCTCACCTACCGCCCGGGCACCAATAACGTCAGGGCAGACGCCCTCTCCCGCCTGTTTCCCGAGGGGTCCCCTGACGCCCCAGACACCATCCTTCCCCCGGCCCGGGTGGTGGGTGTCGTCACCTGGGCCATCGGTGGTGAGAAGGGCCCAGCGCGCCCAACCCGACCCACGCAATGGACCCCGGAACCGGCTATTTGTGCCTCCCTGTGTCCGGCCCCAGGTGCTGGAGTGGGGCCACTCCAGCTATCTTGCTTGCCACCCCGGTGTCTACCGAACGGCGGCCTTCATCCGCAGGGGTTTCTGGTGGCCCACCATGGAGGCAGACACCAGAGAATTCGTGGCAGCCTGCACCACCTGCGCCCGCAGCAAGGCTCTCCATCGCCCTCCAGCAGGTCTCCTGCGCCCCCTTCCTGTCCCCGGCCGACCTTGGTCCCACATTGCCTTGGACTTTGTAACTGGCCTCCCCGTGTCGCAAGGCAATGACACCATTCTGACCATTGTCGACCGGTTTTCCAAGGCCGTCCCCTTTGTTGCCCTCACCAAACTCCCCTCTGCAGCCAAGACGGCGGACCTTCTCGTCTCCCACTTCGTCCGACCCCATGGGATTCCCCTGGACATTGTCTCTGACCGTGGTCCCCAGTTCACTTCGAAGGTATGGCAGGCCTTCTGTAAGGGGATTGGGGCCACGGTCAGCCTCTCCTCCGGGTATCACCCCCAGACCAATGGGCAGGCAGAGCGGGCCAATCAAGCCCTGGAGGCGGCTTTGCGTTGCGTTACCACCAGCAACCCCGCCTCCTGGAGCAAGTACCTGCCCTGGGTGGAGTACTCGTTCAACTCCATGGAGAGTTCGGCTACCGGTTTGTCCCCCTTCGAGTGTTCTCTTGGCTATCAACCTCCTCTGTTCCCCCATCAGGAGTTGGAGGTGGCGGTCCCGTCCACGAAGGCCCATCTCGTTTGGAAGACCGCCCGGGCCGCTCTGTTGCGAGCTACAGAGCGGGCCCGGCGCAGCGCCAACCGGCGGAGAGTGCCGGCTCCAGCTTATCGACCTGGCCAGAAGGTATGGCTCCTGGCCCGGGACCTGCCCTTCCCTACCCTCAACCGGAAGCTGGCTCCCCGCTACGTCGGTCCCTACACCATCGACCGCAACGTCAACCCTTCGGCGGTGCGTCTCCATCTCCCTACCTCACTCAAGATCCATCCCGTTTTCCATGTCTCGCGCCTCAAACCGGTAGCCACCAGCCCCCTGTCTCCCCGTGTCCAAGCTCCTCCACCCCCCAGGATCCTCGACGGTGGTGACATGGTCTGGGATGTCGACCAGCTGCTCGCCGTACGCCGCCGGGGGCGTGGGTACCAATACCTGGTGGACTGGGTTGGCTATGGGCCCGAGGACCGCAGCTGGGTTCCCCGGTCCTACCTGGCCGACCCCGCACTCCTGGAGGAGTTCTATCGGGCCCACCCCAACGCCATCGGACGGTCGCCCGGTGTCTCCCGTAGGAGGGGGGGTCCTGTTGTGGTTACACCGCCCCGAGCTGCCTCCCCGGCACATTCAAGCCACTCCCCCAGCTCGGACGTGCCGGAAACATCCCGAGCGCTGCACTGCACCAGGTGTTTGCCATCATCCATCAGGCACACCTGTGGCAATCAGGCAGCCTTCTACAAGAAGCCTCCCAGAACGTCTCTCTGTGCTTCGACGTACTGAACCCTGCGGTAAAGTTCTGACAAGCCCTCCAGCGTTCCTTGCATTCTGTTTATTCCCCAGTGTCTTACCTTCCTGTCTCTGTTTCCTCCCAAGACTCTCCCTCCGCGATTTCCACGGCTCCCCGCGTCTCCCTCGTCCCCAGCGACCTTCACGTTTTCTCCCCGGACCTCTCCTGCGATCTCCCCCCTTGTCCCTCTATCTGGACCCCTCCTTTCGGACTCGACTTCCCGGATCTCGGACCTGGACATTCTCGGACAACCCCTCTTGGATCACGGACTGGACTTTCTTGCCAGGTGCACGCACATTTTTTCAACACCTCCTGGTCATTTACATACCGCACCACACATAGGCTAAAAACACTCACGCATAGTTATACACGCAAACCACGGGACACCACACATAGTTTATTCACACATCCCACTAACAGAACGCCTTTTTCACCATACATTTCCCTCCCACAATAAAACCCCCCTTTGTAGATTTAGAAGTCATCTGGTGCGGTATGTAAATGACCAGGAGGTGTTGAAAAAATGTGCGTGCACCTGGCAAGAAAGTCCAGTCCGTGATCCAAGAGGGGTTGTCCGAGAAAGTCCAGGTCCGAGATCCGGGAAGTCGAGTCGGAAGGGAGGGGTCCAGATAGAGGGACAAGGGGGGAGATCGCAGGAGAGGTCCGGGGAGAAAACGTGAAGGTCGCTGGGGACGAGGGAGACGCGGGGAGCCGTGGAAATCGCGGAGGGAGAGTCTTGGGAGGAAACAGAGACACGAAGATAAGACACTGGGGAATAAACAGAATGCAAGGAACGCTGGAGGGCTTGTCAGAACTTTACCGCAGGGTTCAGTACGTCGAAGCACAGAGAGACGTTCTGGGAGGCTTCTTGTAGAAGGCTGCCACACAGAACGCCTTTTTCACCATACATTTCCCTCCCACAATAAAACCCCCTTTTGTAGATTTAGAAGTCATCTCGTGTCTGTCTGTCTTGGGTTTCGCCACACGGGTCAGGTTCTGGTGCGCGAGCACAACAGAACGTCGGAGCCATTATGGACCCAGGCAAACCCAAGGAGCGGACGGTCCCTGTGACGCCCCAGAGCCCCGTCCCCCTAGAGGCAGTAGTAAGAAGTCACAGTTGCCAACTTGCCTCTCTCCGCTCAGAGCTTACTACTGCCTTCACCCGTGTCACCGGAGAGGTCAGCGATCTTCAGTCCGGCTCCCAGGCCGCGACGAGCGCGTTAGATGCCCTCACCGCGCAGATCCCTGCACTCTCCACAGCGGTCTCCAGGATGAGTGACCACCCTGCCCTGGCCTCGGTCTCTGCCCCCAGCTCGGCCATCTGTTTCCCCGTTCCTGGTCCCGACGTTCCCCCTCCTCCGAGTCAACCCCCACTGGACCCCTGGTGCGAGCCTAACCTCCCCTGCCCGAAGGCCTTCGGTGGGGAGTTCGAGCTGTGCAGGGGTTTCCTTGGTCAGTGTGAGCTCCTGTTCAAACACCAGCCAGCCAGGTATAGGACAGGAGAGACCAAGGTAGCCCTTGTCATGTCCCTCCTCACCGGCAAAGCCCTCAGCTGGGCCATAGCGGCGGTAGGCCATACCGAGCAGCTCGCCTCGGACTATTGTGCCTTCCGCCGCGAGTTCAATCTGGTGTTCGACCACCCAGCTGACGGGCAGGACGCTGCCGGTCGCCTCCATTCCATCCAACAGGGAGCCAGGTCGGTGGCAGATTATTCCTTGGAGGTAAGGATACTCGCGGCAGACAGTGGGTGGGATGACACTGCGCTCAAGTGCGCGTACAGGAGGGGGCTGAGCGACCCCATCAAAGATCTCATCGTTCGGGACCGCCCTGCCTTCTTCAACGAGCTCGTCACCCTCGCCCTCCAGATGGACGAACGGCTGCAGGAGCGGCGCCAGGAACGCTTCCCTCGCGCTGGCCCCTCCCATAGACCAACCCCCGTCCGTTCTACCGGTGCCTTCCCTGGGTCAGCGTCCCGTGGGCTCTCTCCACCCTCACACTCCCCCTCGCAACCCTGGGTGGCTTCTGGATCCAGGCCGGAGGAGGAGCCCATGCAGTTGGGTCGGTCATGGCAGGCCTTCTGTAAGGGGATTGGGGCCACGGTCAGCCTCTCCTCCGGGTATCACCCCCAGACCAATGGGCAGGAAGAGCGGGCCAATCAAGCCCTGGAGGCGGCTTTGCGTTGTGTTACCACCATCAACCCCGCCTCCTGGAGCAAGTACCTGCCCTGGGTGGAGTACTCGCTCAACTCCATGGAGAGTTCGGCTACCGGTTTGTCCCCCTTCGAGTGTTCTCTTGGCTATCAACCTCCTCTGTTCCCCCATCAGGAGTTGGAGGTGGCGGTCCCGTCCACGAGGGCCCATCTCCGCCGATGTCGGCGCGTTTGGAAGACCGCCCGGGCCGCTATGTTGCGAGCTACAGAGCGGGCCCGGCGCAGCGCCAACCGGCGGAGAGTGCCGGCTCCAGCTTATCGACCTGGTCAGAAGGTATGGCTCCTGGCCCGGGACCTGCCCTTCCCTACCCTCAACCGGAAGCTGGCTCCCCGCTACGTCGGTCCCTAAACCATCGACCGCATCGTCAACCCTTCGGCGGTGCGTCTCCATCTCCCTACCTCACTCAAGATCCCTCCCGTCTCCATGTCTCGCGCCTCAAACCGGTAGCCACCAGCCCCCTGTCTCCCCCTGTCCAAGCTCCTCCACCCCCCAGGGTCCTCGACGGTGGTGACATGGTCTGGGATGTCGACCAGCTGCTCGCCGTACGCAGCTGGGGGCGTGGGTACCAATACCTGGTGGACTGGGTTGGCTATGGGCCCGAGGACCGCAGCTGGGTTCCCCGGTCCTACCTGGCCGACCCCGCACTCCTGGAGGAGTTCTATCGGGCCCACCCCAACGCCATCGGACGGTCGACCGGTGTCTCCCGTAGGAGGGGGGGTCCTGTTGTGGTGACACCGCCCCGAGCTGCCTCCCCGGCACGTTCAAGCCACTCCCCCAGCTCGGACGTGCCGGAAACATTCGAGCGCTCGGCTCGCGCTCTGAGGAGACGAGCGCTGCACTGCACCAGGTGTTTGCCATCATCCATCAGGCGCACCTGTGGCAATCAGGCAGCCTTCTACAAGAAGCCTCCCAGAACGTCTCTCTGTGCTTCGACGTACTGAACCCTGCGGTAAAGTTCTGACAAGCCCTCCAGCGTTCCTTGCATTCTGTTTATTCCCCAGTGTCTTATCTTCGTGTCTCTGTTTCCTCCCAAGACTCTCCCTCCGCGATTTCCACGGCTCCCCGCGTCTCCCTCGTCCCCAGCGACCTTCACGTTTTCTCCCCGGACCTCTCCTGCGATCTCCCCCCTTGTCCCTCTATCTGGACCCCTCCCTTCCGACTCGACTTCCCGGATCTCGGACCTGGACTTTCTCGGACAACCCCTCTTGGATCACGGACTGGACTTTCTTGCCAGGTGCACGCACATTTTTTCAACACCTCCTGGTCATTTACATACCGCACCACACATAGGCTAAAAACACTCACGCATAGTTATACACGCAAACCACGGGACACCACACATAGTTTATTCACACATCCCACTAACAGAACGCCTTTTTCACCATACATTTCCCTCCCACAATAAAACGACCGGGCGGCATCTCGGTGGCCTTCTAAGGCTCGTAAAAATCAAATTAACAATCGAAAAAATAGCCAACATTAGTCCAACTCACCGAACAGCGGGCGACGTAGTTCTGCCGGACTCCGTCGAAAAGAGAAAATGGAGCTCCGCCTCTAAATATAAACTGGGAAATATGACACCACCTCCGGTAGATGGCACGCTCTCCGGAAAAGGCGGCCCCCCACGCCGTTGTCACGGGAAACGTGACGCGACATCCGGCAAACGCGCGCCCTCCCCACAGACGGAAAAAAACAGAAAGGGGGAGGAAAAAAAGAAAAAAAAAAGAAAAAAAGGGACACTGTGTTTTTTCCAGAGACGGGTTAGGGTTAGAGTTATAGGACCGTGTGTCCGAGGAAAGTGACGTGTTGTTGACAAAATTGGAGTTTGGAGAGACTAGCTTGGTGACCTTCTTGGGCCAGATGGCGTAAGAGAGAGACCGAGTCACGGCTGCACTGCGTTGTGGTGGGGGCACAAAGCAGGAGGTCGTCGACGTACTGCCATAGGGTTGAGCCGCGCGTCAGCGTAAGTGTGCTAAGGCTGTCTCGAAGCGCCGCGTTGTAGATCGTGGGGCTTTCACAATAGCCCTGACACAGCCTTGTCCATGTGACCGTCAAATAGGAACGCAAACCAGAACAGGGACGCTGAAGAAAGCGTTGGCATGGTCCACAACGGTAAACCGCCGTGCAGAAGGGGGAACCTGAGACATAAGGGTGTAGGCATTGGGGACGCAGGGCGTGCGAGCCCTGACAGCTGCATTTACTGCCTGAAGGTCTTGAACGAACCTCCATTCAGTGGGCTGTCCAGGTGGGCGTATCTTCTTCACGGGGAAGATGGGAATGGAAACCGGGGAGGTGGGGCAAGGGACAATTATGCCCTTGACACGCAAGGCATTGAATACAGGGCAGATGCCATTAACCGCTTCCGGTTTCAAAGGGTACTGAGGTTGGTGGGGACGGAAGTCGGATTTCGGGGTAATGATGACGGGCTCACAATTATGTATGAGACCTACATCCTATTTCCCGTCAGCCCAAAGATGGGAGGGGATGTTGTGAAGCTGCGGAGCAAGTGCAGTGTGTGTGTGTGTGTGTGTGTGTGTGTGTGTGTGTGTGTATGGGCCTCAGTCACTGACGGTGAGGGGGCGGAAAGAGCCAACATTCGTGGCGCCACCGTTGCGGTGACGCCACGAATGTGAGGGGGACCAGTCGCGTGAAGAGTCGGCGGGAAGCCAATCTGACGCCAGAGAAGCTTGTCGCGCGAGTGGACCCGTATCTGTCCACTGGGAACCCCGTCGTTTTACCAAGGAGACGTGCGGGACCGAGTCATTAACCGAAAACAACGCAGTTTGGTCGTTGTCTAATGTACACGTGACATGAGCGGTGCAGTGTAGGTTGTCCGCTGTCATGTAGGTCGATGCGTCCCCTGTTGTGGTGTGTGAGCAAGGGAGCAGAGCCACTGTGTGTATTGGGAGGCGGTAGGAGCCCACATGTAGACCCGTAGAGGGAGGGCGGGGTTATGTGTATGCAAAAAAATATTCGCTGCTGGTAACGAAGTGATGTACAGCCCTGATGAGGTGGAAACAACAGAGATGCCCAGTTGGATCATGCCATCTCTATCCAACAAATTAAATGGGCAGTTATCAGAAATTAAAACAGGCAATTTTGTTGATGAGCTGTCATCCAGGCAAACAAGCGCACAGGAACGGATAATGGCTCCGTGACACACGTACCACTCGCAACAGTGGAGACGACCGTTTGGCCGCTCCGTGTTAACCGTGGCTGGCCGATAGGCGGTTCTCACCACCGTTCGTGTGGCTCCAGTGTCTAACAAGAAAGGCAGCCCAGCATTTGCAAGATGCAAGGTTATCATTGGCAGTTTTCGGAAAGCTAGCTCATGAGATACATACTGTCCAACTGGGGAAGCTAACAGCAAAGCAGAGTCTTCATTGCAAATCAGTGTATTTGGTTGTGTCTGTGCATTCATACGACCTGATGTGGCAGCAAATGTGTCCAGGACCCCCCCCTCCTCCTCCCATGTCGCCTGTCAGTCCGAACCCCGGTATGAGCCTCCCCGTGGGGCCCACTGGTTGTGAGGTCCGTTGCTGCTTGGGGGCCGCTGGGCTGGGCGTGTTGTCACGGGTTCTGACATCGTGAACGGTCCCCGGGTCTGTCCTGTTGCACAGGTTAGTAGGGTGAAGGAAGCCGCTGCAGCGCCATGGAGGAGAGAGAGAGAGGTGCGATGTTTGTCCTGAGCCTGCCTTGCCTTCTGTTCTTCTTCCTTTCTCTGCATTTGATCGTGGGCATGATCAGCATGTCTCAGCAAGTCTTCCAGTCGTCTCTTTCCGTATCCTACGCAGTGTGTTTCTATGGCTTTCCTAACTCCGTCCTGCAGGCCGGCCAGGAAATGTTTGCAGAGGTGAGTTTCCCATTGGCCCCTCGCCATAGACGGGGGAGAGAGAATTGGTGGTGGTTGGGGTGTTGGTGGTGGTGGTGGTGTCAGACGGGGTGTCGGTGGTGGTCCCAGGATCGGTCTCATGGCGCCGCGTTGTTGGACAGGTTGTTGGACGCACCCGGAGTCGTCAGAGGGGTGTCCCAGAGACATCGCTATGAGCTGCGGATATAAGGAAGACAAAAGGAGAGAGAGAGGCTGGCTGCCATGTGAGTATGGCGGAGGGGTGGATGTCAGAGATGGAATAGGAGAGGTGTGTGAGAACGGGTCTTTGGTTGATACGTGAGCTGTCGTATCTCTGTCTTTGTCCGAGTCGTCGCTGCGCGTCATAGTCCTCTGTAGCCTTTTTCTTTCCCTACTTTCACACTCTTTCTCCCAAATTCCCAAAATTCTTTCTTGCTCTGCCATATACTCTAACCATGTTGTAGGAATCTTTTTCCTTTCTAAGACCTTCGCTTTTCCCTTTTCCATGGACTGTCGGACTTTCATTAGTTTATTCTTGCTCAAAGTTCCTTCAACAGGAAACCCATGATCCTGCATCCAGTCTAAAATATATTTTACCGAGTCTTCACCATATTTCCTTATCACTCATTATCTGATAGATCGGACCCTCCATATCTATCGGGGGCGGTTTACTGCCCTTGTTTCCCTTTTATTTTCTTTTTTTCCCCTCAAAATTCACTTGATCCTACCAAATGACCACTTCTATTAGTGCGAGACCGAGGGTGAACAGCCGCTTAATTGTCAGTGCACGACCTCATCTGGTTTCAACAGTACGCGTTTTAAATGATCATTTTATCCTTTAAAGAATTCTGCTTACCCGTGCGATGAATCTCCCAGGGTTTTGCTGAGGGATCTCAGCGACACCGACCAAACGGACCACCCGCCTCTCCCTTTCTTCTTCTCAAACCTGGTGAGGTTATTGGGAGATCGGTGACTATGTTCTTGTCCCGAGATGATCAGTCAGCCGGTTGTCCGTCTGGCTGGGCGACGTGAGATCCCGCTTCTGACACCAAATTGTTGTGGATTTTCCTTTATCCTTTTAATGGGCTCTTGCCCCAGCAACCTCTGGGGAGAATAATCATCGGACAAATATTGAAGCAAACAGAGAATCTTTAATGCATCTGCAGATGGAGAGACATAAGGCCACACAGAGGTTCGTCTGTGAGGATATGCTCTGCCTCTGAGCTGGAGATAGTGGTTTTTTATACAACAGTCCGTCGCGTCATACACTATGTTTCCTGCGTCAACTAAGGTGTAATCTTACAAAGGTATGAAGGAAACATCTACGTTAATCACGTTCTGTGCCTCGTGAGTGTCTGTACGCCTGTTGCACTTGTCTTTTGCTGTACCTGGCCGTTCCTGGGATGCGGCAACGGGGAGGCAAGCATAGTAACAGTTGCTATGTGGCCCCATGGAAGGTACGCATGAGAACAATGGTTATGTGTGTCTGCAGTGAGTGAGAAGTTTCATACACACAGACAAGTGGAAAACTACAGAGTACATACGGAGTGCATATGGAGATCATTTTGTACTCCACATACATCACCAACATCCTGCTCAGCTCTCCCCTTCTCAGCCTCCTCCTGCTCAGCTGCACCACTCTCCTCTCAGAGCCTCACCGCAGCCACATCGTCATGACACGACTGGTACGAATGCCATTGCGAGGTACTTGGTGCGCCGAGAGCTTGTGAATTCCGGTCTCATCCAGTTCAACGAGCGCCCAGAAAATTATTGGGCATGGAAGTCCTCTTTCTTCAACGCCATTGAAGGACTGAACTTAACTGCCAGCAAGGAGCTCGACCTCTTGACAAAGTCGTTAGGAAAAGAGTTCTCAGAGCACGTTACAAGGATTCGCTATGTGCACGTCGCCGACCCTGTAGTGGGCCTACAACATGTCTGGGAACGCCTAGAAGAGTGCTCCCCTGAAGTGATCGAGAGAGCGCTCTTCGAGAGGATAGAGAACTTTCCAAAAATCTCTCAGAAAGACCCCGTAAAGTTGAGGGAACTGGGAGACCTGCTGATGGAGTTAGACTCTGCTAAGTGTGAGGGCTACCTGCCGGGGCTCTCGTACCTGGACACCGCCAGGGGTGTCAACCCGATCGTTGAGAAGCTGCCACACAGTCTACAAGAGAGGTGGATAACTAAGGGTTCCCAGTACAAAGAGCAGCACCATGCCCCCCCCCCCATTCACCTTCTTCGCAGACTTCCTCTGCAGCGAGGCACACAGAAGAAACGACCCCAGCTTTACTCTCCCTTCAGCTCCCTCGAAAGCGTCCAACAAGTCCTCCACAGGGTTCTCAAAACATGAGCGATCAGAAAAGGAATCAAGACACGCCAAAACGAATGTCTCCACCCACAAGACAGAGGTCTCAACAAACCGCTCAGCTTCTCAGTCACGCAGTTCGAGCAGCATGCCTGGCGACAAAGGGAAACAATGTCCCATCCATCAGAAGCGCCATCCTCTAAAGAAATGTCGGGGTTTTTGAAGCAAGTCTCTTGAGGAGCGCAAAGCCTTTCTGAAAGAGAATGGTGCCTGCTACAGGTGTTGCTCCTCCACAACTCACTTGGCGAAGAACTGTAAGGCAACTTTGAAGTGCAGCGAATGTGAGAGCGATGACCATATAGCGGCGCTCCACCCTGGACCTCCTCCACGGGACAAAAAAGACAAGGACCCCACCTCAGAGCATGGCGGGGAGAGTGAAGAGGAGGCGCCTCCACCAGCAGTCACCTCTAAATGCACAGCACACCCAGACAGAGCTAGTAACGTCTACATCGTCCTGGACGACCAGAGCAACAGATCTCTGGCGAGGTCTGATTTCTTCCACCTCATCCAAATCAGAGGTTCAGACTCACCGTACACCCTGCGTACATGTGCAGGAGTCACCGATACATCTGGAAGAAGAGCCACAGGGTTCTTGGCGGAGTCGTTGGATGGAAAAAACAAGTGTGCTGCTTCCAACACTCATTGAGTGCAACCATATGCCTGACGATCGGTCAGAAATCCCGACCCCAGAAGCTGCACAGCACCACAGCCACCTGAAGTCCATCGCTCGCAGAATCCCTCGCCTGGACCCTGATGCCCAGATCCTGATACTTCTGGGACACCACATCCTTCAGGTCCACAAAGTCAGGGAGCAACGCAATGGTCCTCCCAGCGCCCCCTATGCCCAACGTCTAGACCTGGGTTGGGTGGTTATAGGGGACGTGTGCCTGGGTTCAGCCCACAAGCCAGCAGCTGTGACTTCCTATCGCACCAGCGTGCTAGAAAACGGAAGGCCATCTCTCCTCACTCTGTGCCCCAACCGTCTCCAGGTCAAGGAAAGGTTCCTCCTTACAGCATCAAACATGACACCCCAGTCCCTGATGACGACAAAGTGGGGCTTTCCATCGAAGATCGTCTGTTCCTGGAGTTCATGGACAGAGAGATGGTGATGGACGACACCAACAGCTGGGTGGCGCCTCTCCCATTCCGATCCCCTCGTCGACGGCTCCCGAACAATCGAGACCAAGCTCTCAGCAGACTTACCTCTCCCCGCCGCACCCTGGAAAGAAAGCCTAAGATGAAAGCCGACTTCGTCACACCTTCATGCAAAACATCTTTGATCGCGACCAGGCTGAGTTGGCCCCACCACTACCGGAGGGAAGTGAGTGCTGGTACTTACTTATCTTCGGCGTCTACCACCCTCAAAAGCCAGACAAGATCAGGGTTGTCTTCGATTCCAGCGCTCAACATCACGGCATCTCCCTGAACGATGTGCGTGCTACTTACCGGCCCGGATCTGAACAACAGCTTGCTGGGAGTCTTGCTGCGCTCCCGAAGAGAAACAGTGGCTGTCATAGCGGACATCGAGCAGATGTTTCACAGCTTCGTCGTTCGAGAAGACAACAGAGATTTCTTGTGTTTCCTGTGGTTCAACAACAACGACCCCAACCGAGAGATTGCCGAGTATCGCATGAAAGTCCACGTATTCGGCAACTCACCATCCCCAGCTGTCGCCATCTATGGACTTCACCGAGCAGCAGAACACAGCTCCAGGGAACACGGAATGGATGCCAAGCACTTAGTGGAACGCGACTTCTACGTCGACGACGGCCTCGCTCTGGCTGGGTTGCGTCCCGAGGGGCAGCCGTGAGTAGAGGGAGGAGTCGTTGGCAGCTTGACTGGAGGTGGCCACTTGCTGTGTATTTAGCATAGCAGCACACTCAGCTGCTCCCTCAACCTGTAGTGCGATGGTAATTGCTCTGGACAGCAGCAGATCGTCTTTTTCCAGCAGGAGAGTCTCACGCACCTTTGCGTTGTTGGTGTGTTCGATTAGCTGGTCGCGAACCATCTCGTCCTGAAGCGCGCCAAACTTGCATGAGCTAGCTAGCCCTCGCAAATTAGCTACGTACTGCCGCACAGACTCACCAGGCAGTTGGTGTCGCTGACGGAATATAAATCGCCGAAGGAGGGCACTCTGTGGAGCAGCGAAATGGGTGCTCATAAGTCCCACAGCTTCGTCAAAGTTTGTGACGTTCCCCAGAGTCCCGAGCACACGATGACCCTCTGCTCCCAAGCAGTGTAGCAACAGAGCCGTCTTCCTAGCCTGGCTCACGTCGTCGAGCCCTGAGGCGATGATGTAATTTTCAAAACTATGTAGCCAGCGAGTCCATGGTACCGGAGGCTCGCCAGGTAACGCCAGGAAGGGGGCAGGTGGTGGGAGAGAGATATCAGCCATCCTCGTCGCCAATATTGTATTGAGAAATCACGTCAGGACACAGCGCTGTCGCTCGACACAACCTCTACGTTGCATTCTTTATTTAGACTGACACAGCATCACAGGCAGACCCGATCAAACAACCCAGAGCCCGCAGGCATCACCAAGCGATCCCAGCACAATAGAACAGCACCAAATCAAATGCAGCACTGTCGATGTGTGCAGACATAACAAGGGGCTTACCAGCGTTTCCCATTGGAAGTAACAACCCCTTTCAGCCCGCGATTTAGCAAACACCGTTCACATGTGTCGCACCGGGCATTCATGCAGCATAAGCCTCGGTTTGTAGCTAAGAGCCGTTCACAATGTGCTGCACGAGGCCTACCTACACATGTTGCTAGTGCTAGCTAACGGTAGCTAGTACAAGAAGTGAATCTCTTGTGCTGCTTAGCTACGGGTGCTTAATAGTGACGAGCATAATCGTTCAATAAACATTAGGCTCACATGCATCGAAACTGACGATATTAAATGATTCCAAGTAGAAAATTCAACAAGCCAACTAGCTAGATAGCATTTGCCTTGGCGTGGGACTGACAAGCTAGCATAAGCTAACGTGAGCTAGTGAAAATTCGCACACATTAAAATGACATCTGGATGTAACGTTATATGTATATAGACATCTCCGATATCGTTATGCAAGCAGGTGAGCGGCTAACGTTAAACCGGAATTAAGCAAGCGAGACTGTGTGGCTAGCTAGAATTAGCAGGCCCCGTTTATAGCAGCTAGCAGCAGGTCTGTCTTCTAACGTCAGCGTAGCCAATCGCTCGGTTGGTTGTCGGTGTGATAACGTGGCAATATTCGCTAACTTTTAAAAAAAAAAATATTCGCTAACTAACGTTAGCTAGCTTATGCTAGCTAGTCGTTTCCTAGCCAGGCTAGCTAGCTATGAACGTATAAACTGCCGTGCGATAACGTTATAATTAGCTTTAATCAGTCACTTAAAAATCACACCCGAGTGTGCCAAAATGTTACAAAAACATGTCGATATTCAATGTTTACTGGGGTTTTTCGCGCTTCGGCTCACTTCTTACCGAGAAATTGGCACTTGGCACAAGTTGGCCGTGAACTTGACTTCTCCTCAGGGCTCCAAGCAGTGAAAAGAAAAATGGCATAAAATCAAGAGATTTTGAGAACCAAAGTTTGGCTACGTCAGTAGTCACGTGACATACTGGATGGAAAAATAGTCTTTGGTTTTAAGTCAGTCAAATACATTGAACCAATGAGGCCCTGATTTCCATTGAATTAAAGTGATTTTAATACATATATAGACCCAAAATATCATAAATACCATTATATCGGGTCCAATCAAATAAAAAACACGCTTTAATTGAATGGCAGCATATGATCACTTTTTACTGTGTGGATGCAAACAGTGAAACTTATGTAACCCCTTTTTCACTGGCGGGTGAAGTAATACTTGGAGTAGTATTGGTCGAGGATCAATGACCACACCGGGTTATAGAACTCAGGTTTAATCGTGGCTCAGTAGGCAGACGTAATAACCATACGTGGTAGTGGTGTAACCATAATAACAGTCCGGGTAGTACATAGCACCTATTGTAGTTCCAGTGGATATACATGGCGTTATATCACTACAACCAGCTGCACTGATGTTTGCTCGGGAGCTACAGACGCCTGTGGATCTGGTCTTTGGCAAGCCGCCAAACCCACCAGTACGAGTGCCGCCGGGCCAGGACTATGTAGACGCACTACAGGACCGGATGGAGGCTCCTCATCAGCTGGCTCCAGAAAATATGGCTTCTGCAGGGGAAAGGCAGAAGAGAGCCTATGATGTACGTTGCCACTGCAAAGAGTACCAGCAGGGGGACAACGTATGGGTGTATAACCCACGGCGAACGAAGGGACGGTCCCCAAAGCTGAACAGCAACTGGGAGGGGCCCTGCCTCATCCTGAAGAGGATCTCAGAGGTCATCTATAGAGTGAAGCTCCACAGCCGCCCTCGGATAGTCATCCTTCACCAAGATCGCCTCGCACCTTACTTAGTACAGACCAGGCTACCGGGGTCCAGGGAGGGGGTAAGGACACTGCTGGATCAAGCCAACCTCCCTGGATGTCAGCAAGGAGCTACCATTAGAGCACCTTGTTTTGGGCCAGGGAGGGGGCGGGGACACTGGGTTTACAGAGCTGGCCAGGAATGGAAACAGCGGTGACGTCGAAGTCGACGGTGGGGGCTCAGACCCAGCGGATGCAGAGCCGCCCCCGTCATCCATCAGCAGCCCGCGGCAAGGAGCAGCCCGGGATGGGAGAGCTGCTCGGCGGAAGAAACCCTCATGGTGGATGGACCCATCCACATGGGATTCGGGTTAGGCCAACGGGACGTTGGTCTTTCAAGGAAGGAGGCAGTGTGGCGAATTCAACTAGAGTGTTCCTGCTCCAAGTTCATTTGCATGTTACCCACGATGCAACTGAAATGTCGATGTTTTGGTTATGTTGTGGGCTATTGAACACGTTAAAAACGGGCATATCTGTTACAGATAGCGGGGATGCGGTGCAAGGTGATGGGGACGTTACGAGAGAAGTTGATTAGACAACATGCTATTTCCCACCATGAGGGTAAAGAGTAGGCAAATAGATAAGGTCGCTTCTGTGGCCAAGAAAAGGATCAAGCTGAGACCAAAACGAATTTGTGACTGTTATGACTAGCTTGGCTTGCGGTCATTAAAAGCTTGCTTGTTAACTCTGAAAGGTTTGCTGAGAAGTCCATTATTTGACCACGTGGAAATATCATCATGTTGATTTTATGTCAACCCATTTGGCCCCGTTACACTGGGAGGAGCCATTACATATGAAGCCCCTGCCCCCCCCCCAAAAAAACAAACAAAAACAAAACAAAAATAAAAAATGATGTCAGTCATTTATTTGCGACTGTTGTGCGGACTGTGTGTGTTGAGCAGCGACCCCCGGTACACCCTTGTTACAGTCGTTTTTGCTGACCCGGAAGTTGTACTGTCAAGCAAGCGCCACAAACAACGCGCGCGGACAGCCTGGACACGGCAGCACTGGCACATCCTACAAGATTAATAAAGTGTGAGTATTAATCATATACGTTTTGATGCAAGCTGTGCCTTGCCCCTTTAAGGAGAGGGCTTAATGGGTATTGTGTGTGTGTGTGGGGGGGTGATGTAGACGCAGCCGTGTGTGTGTGTGTGTGTGTGTGTGTCTGTGTATTTTCTGTTTGTAGCCGCAGCCGCGGAGACTCTAGTTTGCCGACAGATAGGAAGGTAGCCTCCGTTACCAGTGATGATTTGTATGCATCACGGGGAGGGGGGGAGGGAGGCTGCCGTGTGTTAAATGGGACTGCAGTGCAGGGCAGTGGCCGGCCCGTTCTCCACCGCAGAGTTGGTCCGGACTCTTTATGAAGTTGTTACCAGCTACGAGCCAGGCTAAGCTAAATAGACTAGCGAGACACCCACCAGAGGCTTCCAACTACGGTTCGGAGCCGCGACGCTGGAGAGGTAACAGTACTAGACGTGCTGCTGCACTAGACGTTTTGTTGTTTTGTTGTGTTAAGTTACAAGTAAAGCTGAGCGTCGCTGTGTAAGTTAGCTTTTACCTAATCAACGTTAGCCAACTTGCTAAGTAGGCTGTTGCTCTGCGTGCGCGTTTTCATTTTTGGGGTAGCATGCGGCGATAGCTTTTGTTAAAAAGCATGCTAATTTGCCCTGGGAATCAGTGGAGGCTGATGGAAGTGCCCCATTTGTATCTTAACTGTCATCTTCTTCTCTCTATAGACACTGTGGGACCTGAGCAGGACCCAAACAGACCTCACCTACGATGCAGTCCCAGGTAGACCAGTATAGTATGGTCTATAATAGCAGATCATGATCCAGCTCAAGGTTATTGTAGTTCACTAAAACTGAACTAAAACCAGGTGTGAAAAGAGAAGAAAAAAAACAAAAAAAAACGTTTCAGTTCACTGAAATAAAAATAAAACTTGACTTTAGAGGAGCAAGAAGAGGAAGCGAGTGAAGGCAGAGCCGAAGATCAAATGGTGGAAGTTGAAGAAGGAAAACTGTTGTGTGGAGTTCAGGCAGGGGTTAAGACAGGCACTGGGTGGATAGTGGAGAGTTGCCGGACGGCTGGGCAACCACTGCAGAAATAGTGAGGGAGACAGCTAGGAAGGTACTTGGTGTGTCGGCAGGACAGAGGAAGGAAGACAAGGAGACTTGGTGGTGGAGTGAGGAAGTACAGCAAAGTATACAGAAGAAGAGGTTGGCAAAGAAGAAATGGGATAGTCAGAGAGATGAAGAAAGTAGACAGGAGTACAAGGAGACACAACTTAAAGCTAAGAGAGGTGGCAAAGGCAAAAGGCGTATGGTGAGTTGTATGACAGGTTAGACACCAAGGAAGGAGAAAAGGACTTGTACCGATTGGCTAGACAGACGGACCGAGCTGCAAAGGATGTGCAGCAGCTTAGGGTGATGAAGGATAGAGATGGAAATGTGCTGACGAGCGAAGAGAGTGTGCTGAGAAGGTGGAAGGAGTACATTGGGGGGCTGATGAATGAAGAAAATGAGAGAGAGAGAGCAGGTTGGATGATGTGGGGATAGTGAATCAGGAAGTGCAGTGGATTAGCAAGGAGGACGTGAGGGCAGCTATGAAGAGGATGAAGAGTGGCAAGGCAGTTGGTCCTGGTGACATACCTGTGGAGGCATGGAGATGTTTAGGAGAGATGGCAGTGGGGTTTTTAACTAGATTGTTTAACTCAATCTTGGAAAGGGAGAGGATGCCTGAGGAGTGGAGAAGAAGCATACCGGTACCGATTTTCAAGAACCAGGGCGATGTGCAGAACTGTAGCAACTACAGAGGTATAAAGTTGATCAGCCACAGCATGAAGATTTGGGAAAGAGTAATCGAAGCTAGGTTAAGAGGAGGAGAGGTGACGATTAGCGAGCGGCAGTATGGTTTCATGCCACGAAAGAGCACCACAGATGCGATGTTTGCTTTGAGAGTGTTGATGGAGAAGTATAGAGAAGGCCAGAAGGAGCTACATTGTGTCTTTGTAGATTTAGAGAACGCATAAGCCAGGGTGCCGAGAGAGGAGATGTGGTATTGTATGAGGAAGCCGGGAGTTGCCGAGAAGTATGTAGGAGTGGTGCAGGATATGCACGTGGAAGTGTGAGAGTGGCGAGGTGACAGATGGGTTCAAGGTGGAGGTGGGATTACATCAAGGATCGGCTCTGAGCCCCTTCTTGTTTGCAATGGTGATGGACAGGTTGACGGATGAGATCAGGCAGGAGTCTCCATGGACGATGATGTTCGCGGATGACATTGTGATCTGTAGCGAGAGTAGGGTGCAGGTGGAGGAGAGCCTGGAGATGTGGAGGTATGCACTGGAGAGAAGAGGAATGAAAGTCAGTAGGAGCAAGACGGAATACCTGTGTGTGAAAGAGAGGGAAGACAGTGGAATGGTCAGGAGTGGAGGTGACGAAGGCATATGACTTTAAATACTTGGGGTCAACAGTCCAAAGTAACGGGGAGTGCAGGAGAGACGTGACGAAGAGAGTGCAGGTAGGGCGGAGAAGAGTGTCAGGAGTGATTTGCGACAGAAGGGTGCCAGCAAGAGTTAAAGGGAAGGTTTACAAGATAGTTGTGAGACCAGCTATGTTGTATGGTTTGGAGACAGTGGCACTGACGAAAAGACAGCAGGAGGCGGAGCTGGAGGTGGCAGAGTTGAAGACGCTAAGGTTTTCACTGGGAGTGACGAAGAAGCACAGGATTAGGCACGATTATATTAGAGGGACCGCTCAAGTTGGACGGTTTGGAGACAAAGCAAGAGAGGCAAGATTGAGATGGCTTGGGCATGTGTGGAGAAGGATGCTGAATATGGAGCTGTCAGGGAAGAGGAGAAGAGGAAGGCCAAAGAGGAGGTTTATGGATGTGGTGAGGGAGGACATGCAGGTGGCTGGTGTGATAGAGGAAGATGCAGAAGACAGGAAGAAATGGAAACGAATGATCCGCTGTGCCGACCCCCAACGGGAGCAGCCGAAAGTAGTAGTAGTAGACTTTAGAGGAAAAAACAAATAAACAAACAAACAAACAAACAAACAAAGTGAAACGATATTGTGCACTTTCAAAAGTAACTAAGATAAAATCCAAATGTTCCTCTTCGGCAGTCTGTCAAAACGATGATGACTGTGATGCAGTTTAAGCGGAGCAAGTTCACCTGTGTGTCATCAGGCCCGCATTAGAGTGACAATATCGAAATAATAGTGAAGAAGAAGACAAAAACAAAGTAAAAAAAAAGTATGGGAGAGCATGGTGAGGGCTGGTCTTGGTTTGTGCCTGCCTAGATGTGTCTATCTGAGCAGTTGGCATTGGTCTGACTTACTGTACCCTTACTGTCTTTCAGCCAATGGAGTATCTTTTCCGGGATGACTGCACTGATGCCGATCCCGAGGATGGAGTGGTTGGTGGTGGTGTCCGAGATCCCTTGCCCCCTGTCAGAAGTGAACCTCGCTGCCCTTCAGGGATTAATAAATCTCATGACATCGACCTGGTGTGATCAGGAGCTCTATATTCAGACAGTTGATCTTGTGCGAAGACTGTGTTCTTGAAGATGACAGTCCCAGGTCCCACATTTTGCAATTTTGCCCCCTCCTTTGGTAGCAAGAAATATTTTTGCTCTTTCTGTCTCTGGCCACTGAGGATGGTAAGATTCATCGATTCACACTGGTGAAGCTAGCCAGCCAGCCAGCCTTTCAGCCAGCCAGTCTGTCAGCCAGCCAGTCTGTCAGCCAGCCAGCCAGTCTGTCAGCCAGCCAGCCGCATGCATGTTCAAGATTTTGACTGCACCGTTAAAACAAGTGTGCACCGGGTACAATTTGGGATGAAACTAGTGAAAATGCCTGTTTGTGAAAGGTCTAAGTGTGTGTGTGTGTGTGTGTGTGTGTGTGTGTGTGTGTGTGTGTGTGTGTGTGTGTGTGTGTGTGTGTGTGTGTGTGTGTACACTTATTTGCTAGTGCAGGGGTCCAAAGCAGTCCACAGCTCAGGAGCAGAAAGTGATGGTAATAATGTTCGTTGTTTCAGAGCATTAAAACAAAGTGGATTCGGGCGTTCGTGTTGTCGTGACGCAGATTCAAGCCTGTGGTGCGTCTGCTTTAGTTTGGGGGTAAAAATGACGACTTGACTTGTGAAAGTCTTTCTGTCACACTGATGACGCGCTGCTTGCTGTTCAGTGAAGTGTTCTAGTACAACAATGTGCACACTTGAGTGTTGAACTCCTGTTCACGGTCAGTAGGTGAACTTGACATACACTTAAAAGGGTCCTTTTAAAGGTGCAGCGTTGCGGTCGGCATCACTGATACGTGCCAGCATGAAATGCATATTTGAAATGGGCAGAAGGAGGGAATTAAGTACCCCAATTTAATTCCCCAAAACGTGTTGAAACTGAATTTGTGATGACGGACAAACCCACCGCCCTCTGCTGGCTCCGTCCCTTTGGAAATGTGGGGGACATTCAAGTTTGGCTATGCAAAGTTGACTTTGTTTCCCCTTGTTGTTTTGACTTGACTAAGTAGTAAATTGTGTCGCTAATAACTCGAAATGTATAGCAAACAAATGTCAACAGCTTGGAAACATGTTGTTATTCTTTTCTGCCTTAACATGACACTGGCAAACAGCACATAAAGGAAGCGTGTTAGGTGGTAAACCCTTTAAGACACGTTTATACATCCTATCAACAAAGCCTGCGCCACATTTGATGGCTGTCGCCATAGCTTCCTTACATTCACAGTATTTCACCCAATGTGCAGTGGGAAATGTGACGGCGTGGCGCTAACAAGTGGAAAACAAATCTGCCATCCGTTCCACACGTGTGGTCGAAGCGGACGGTGATGTTAGCGAAAGTAGTAATGAATAAATAAATAGATAAACAAATAAATGTTATGCGTGCGGTACGGACGAAGACTCGGCACTCGGACAGACTTCACTGGTCTTTAATGTAACATTGTCTTATCTTGCAGACGTCCACGTGTACACGGCTACAACTCTCTAGCAACGGAACAACGCTCTTCCTCGAGGCAAGTATACATATAGTATATGTATAGAAGGTTGTGTAGAGAAGGTTGGATGATGTAGGGATAGTGAATCAGCAAGTTCAGTGGATTAGCAAGGAGGAAGTGAGGGCAGCTATGAAGAGGATGAAGAGTGGCAAGGCAGTTGGTCCTGATGACATACCTGTGGAGGCATGGAGATGTTTAGGAGAGATGGCAGTGGGGTTTTTAACTAGATTGTTTAAGTCAATCTTGAAAAGTGAGAGGATGCCTGAGGGGTGGAGAAGAAGCATACCAGTGCCGATTTTCAAGAACCAGGGCGATGTGCAGAACTGTAGCAACTACAGAGGTATAAAGTTGATCAGCCACAGCATGAAGATTTGGGAAAGAGTAATCGAAGCTAGGTTGAGAGGAGGAGAGGTGATGATTAGAGAGCAGCAGTATGGTTTCATGCCACGAAAGAGCACCACAGATGCGATGTGTGCTTTGACAATGTTGATGGAGAAGTATAGAGACTGCCAGAAGGAGTTGCATTGTGTCTTTGTAGATTTAGAGAAAGCATACGACAGGGTGCCAAGAGAGGAGGTGTGGTATTGTATGAGGAAGTCGGGAGTTGCAGAGAAGTATGTAGGAGTGGGACAGGATATGTATGAGGAAAGTGTGACAATGGTGAAGTGTGCAAGGTTGGAATGACAGATGGGTTCAAGGTGGAGGTGGGATTACATCAAGGATCGGCTCTGAGTCCTTTCTTGTTTGCAATGGTGATGGACAGGTTGACGGACGAGATCAGGCAGGAGTCTCCATGGACGATGATGTTCGCGGATGACATTGTGATCTGTAGCGAGAGTAGGGTGCAGGTTGAGGAGAGCCGGGAGAGGTGGAGGTATGCACTGGAGAGAAGAGGAATGAAAGTCAGTAGGAGGAAGACGGAATACCTATGCGTGAATGAGAGGGAGGACAGTGGAATGGACAGGATGCAAGGAGTGGAGGTGACAAAGGCATATGAGTTTAAATACTTGGGGTCAACTGTCCAAAGTAACGGGGAGTACAGGAGAGAGGTGAAGAAGAGAGTGCAGGCAGGCAGGGTGGAGTGGGTGGAGAAGAGCGTCAGGAGTGATTTGCGACATAAGGGTACCAGCAAGCATTAAAGGGAAGGTTAACAGGATGGTTGCGAGACCAGATACGTTATATGGTTTGGAGACAGTGGCACTGACGAAAAGACAGCAGGAGGCAGAGCTGGAGGTGGCAGAGTTGAAGATGCCAAGATTTTCACTGGGCGTGACGAAGAAGGACAGGATTAGGAACGATTATATTAGAGGGACAGCTCAAGTTGGACGGTTTGGAGACAAAGCAAGAGAGGCAAGATTGAGATGGCTTGGACATGTGTGGAGGAGAGATGCTGGGTATATTGGGAGAAGGATGCTGAATAGGAAGCTGCCAGGGAAGAGGAAAAGAGGAAGGCCAAAGAGGAGGTTTATGGACGTGGTGAGGGAGGACATGCAGGTGGCTGGTGTGACAGAGGAAGACACAGAAGACAAGAAGAAATGGAAACGGATGATCCGCTGTGGCGACCCCTAACGGGAGGAGCCGAAAGTAGTAGTATATATATATATATGTGTGTGTGTGTGTATACATATACTATATACATACACACACACACACACACACACACATATATATATATATGTATATAGCGGCCCCTTACCGATGGGCTCCAACACTGGTAAATGCCTTAATTGTCAAAGGTGGGATACTACACCCCCTTCCCTTTTAAGGTAAGAATACAATCAACAACAGTGTCAACAATCATATAAGTTTCACCAGCTTCATAAAGGATTAGAGTAAAACAGATAAGTAATCTTAAAGCACGTTTTTTTTAAACATGTTAAAGTTCATCAAGTTCAGAGTTCAATCTTCTACACTAAACAGTAGTCTCCTTTGTTTGCCTCTTTTCCCTGATCGTGATTTCCGGCAGCAAATATGCCAGTGTTGTTTGTTTTGAAGCTGGTGAAGGTAGTGTACATTATTTGCAAGATATTTACAAGTTATGTGTAGCTATTTCCATGTCACTTTAATGGACTATGTGAACACTGTAGCCTGTTTTATGTCTGTGGCTGTATAATATGAGTTATATAGCATACAGTAACTGGTCTCATCTTCTGTGTCATTTCACTTTTACAAATGTATTCTTTCATGGGGATGACGACAACATTAAAGAGCATTCAACTTCACTACAGCCTCCGACTTTCTCTTGAAGCCTGTTCGCTATCTGTCAATTTGTATGCATCAAGGATAGGCAACATGGTCCAGAAAGGTCCGGTGTGGTTGCAGGTCTTTGTTCCAACCAATGAGTTATGTAACCAGCAGCATAGAACACCATAGGACTGCCCCCGTTACAGTTACACACCTGAGTCTACAAATCAAGGTCCTTAGCAAAGATTATTGGTTGACTAATAGAATGAGGTGTGTAACTGCTTGGTTGGAACAAAGACCTGTCAGGGTCTGTCGTGTGTCAGTTTCCCGTTATATTTTGATAGTCTTGTCTCTGTGTTCACGTCCTGTTCCCCGTGTGATTACCTGTCCCGGCCCTTATGTGTTTCACCTGTGCCTCGCTATCCCTTCCCTCCTGTGTGTATTTAACCAGTGCTCCCCTGTGTGTCAGTGCCAGATTGTCTTGTCTCCTAGAGCAGCATTCCAGCATTTCATGTTAGAGAGTATCCCCGTGTCTGACTGTTTCGTTCCTGGTTTCCGAGTCTCAGTCTCCTGTTTTGGTACCGTCGCCTGTTTGTTAGTCCGCCTGGTTCTTGAAGCCTTGTGCCTGCCGATTTTGTACCGCTGCCTGTCTGATTGCCTTTCTGGATTTTGACCCTTGGACCGAATTATAGACCCTGAGAACTGGTTACTGTCTGCCTGCCTGCATTTGTGTCGGCCAGTCTCTGTGTTCTTGATAGAACAATCTGGCCAAGATGGACACAGCAGAGCAGGACTCCGTGCTCGCTACCCTCGAAGTGCAGGAGCGTCGGCTCCGACAACAGGAGGAGAAGATTGAACAGGTGCGTCTGGCTGTGGCAGAAGCTTCCCAGCGCAGTGAAGCGGTGTGCGGCACAGTTACCGCTCAAGTCAACTACGTCATCGGACAGCTTCAAGCCATGGGCTCAGCCACTCACCCCTCTCAGTCAGCTGAAACCCCTGCGCCGGCCTCATCGTCAGCTCCGGCACCAGAACCGCCTCTGGCTCCTGCTCCTCCCTCAGAAGTCAGACCCGTCAGGCTCTCCAGTCCGGAAAGATTCTCTGGGGAATCCGATGACTGCCGCCCCTTCCTCTCTCAGTGCGAGCTCCACACACACACAATATGTACACTATATGTATAAAAGTTTTGGGATAACTGACCATTACACCTACGGGAGCTGTAATGACATCTTAGTCTAAATCCATAGAAAGCCATATTCCACGAAGCTCCCGGCGCACAGTTTTTGTGCCGATGTTAATGCCAGGGGAAGTTTGGATCCCTGCAGAGTCAACAGAGCGTTGGCGACTTGAGTTGCTGTTGTCCTTAAAGGCTTGCACTTTTCAATAATAGCACTTACAGTTGGTTGACGGTGGAATATCCAGCAGGGATGAAATGTGACGAGCGGACTCATTGCAAAGATGGCATCCAGTACCACGCTTGAATTGAAAATGTGTACAAGATGATATTGAAAATGAGGAAAGCATTAGGAAGGAAAGGTGATGACATATGAAGCATAAAGAATAAACGGGATGACATTGAGCCCAAAGATATCTTTTGAGCACCTAAGCTAGAGAGGACGATGTTGTGAACAGAGCTACTAGTACAGCAAGTACGCCCCTGGTACAGCAAGTACGCCGCTGGTACAGCAAGTACTGTAAAAGCGATGGATGTGTGTGAAGGAGAGATGCTGGGTATATTGGGAGAACGATGCTGAATAGGAAGCTGCCAGGAAAGAGGAAAAGAGGAAGGCCACAGAGGAGGTTTATGGACGTGGTGAGGGAGGACATGCAGGTGGCTGATGTGACAGAGGAAGACGCAGAAGACAAGAAGAAATGGAAACGGATGATCCGCTGTGGCGACCCCTAACGGGAGGAGCCGAAAGTAGTATATATATATATATATATATATATATGTGTGTGTGTGTGTGTGTGTGTGTGTGTAATATATCTATACACACACACACACACACACGTATATATATAGCGGCCCCTTACCGATGGGCTCCAACACTGGTAAATGCTTTAATTGTCAAAGGTGGGATACTACACCCCCTTCCCTTTTAAGGTAAGAATATTGTGGCGAACGTAGAAGCAACGACAAAGGTAACTTTGCAGCCCCTTTATTGAACTCACACAGAAACAAGAACTTACAGAAATGTGTTACAATACATGGGGGTCATCTACTCGAACAACAAAGTTGTTCAGGGTTTCAGTTCCAAGGTTACACAACACAACAGAATGACAACTACAATTACACCACAACACATAGTAATCACATAAACACATAAAACCACATAAAACACTTACAAAACATTTAATAACAACTGACAATCTGCACGCAGTGCCTGATGGGTAAACCAGGACAATTGGCACAATTCTGACGGGGTAGCAACTTCGCTACATTACCCCCTCCAGCGTGTCGCCTGTCCTCAGCCGACAACAAAGTCCCTATAGCGAAGGGGAAGCCGTCTCCGCCGCCGCGGGGTCACGGGTCCCTGTTCCCCACTGTCTGTCCGGTTGGTAGGGCCTGTGGGTGTAGGAGGGACCGTCCCGGATGGGCTAAACTGATCTACAGGTTCTTCAGCCAAGGGGCGGTAAGGTGCCAAACAGTCCCGGTGCAGAACTACCACCCGCCCCCGGACACACAGTTTCACCCGGTACACAACATCTGAAAGCTGCTCCAACACCTCACAGGGCCCCACCCACTGGCTGGCGAGCTTGGGGGAGACTCCTCTCTTCCGGATTGGGTTGAAGACCCACACCTTTGCTCCTGGGGTGAAGGAGCGGCCCTGACAACGAGTGTCATATGCCCGCTTTTTTTTTTGCACCTGCCTGTTCCTGATGCTGCCGAGCAAACACTTGTGCCTCGGCCAGACGTTGTTGGAGGTCCCGCAGGTACTCGAAACCGGGTATCTTGGGAAGGTCAGTACCCGGGGGCGTGCCAAAGGCTAAGTCCACAGGGGTCCGCAGTTCTCTCCCGAACATGAGCGCGGCCGGTGTACACCCGGTACTTTCTTGTACCGCCGACCGGTACGCCCACAGGACCAGGGGTAGATGACAGTCCCAGTCTCGCTGGTGCCGTGAGGTGACAATAGCGAGTTGTGTTGTGAGCGTTCGATTGAACCTCTCCACCAGTCCGTCGCTCTGGGGGTGGAGGGGCGTGGTCCTGGTCTTCTTCACCCCCATGCGTTGACACACCTCAGCGAATACCTGTGCTTCGAAGTTCCGCCCCTGATCGCTGTGTATTTCTTCGGGCGCACCGAACCGACAGAACATCTCACACACCAGCCGCTCGGCTGTAGTGGCAGCGCTCTGGTCTGGGACCGCATACGCCTCAGACCATTTGGTAAAGTAGTCCATGGCCACAAGGACGTACCGGTTTCCGTTGTCTGTGGTGGGAAATGGGCCAAGAAAGTCCACACCGACCCGTTCCATGGGGGGCCCCCACCTGATCTTGTTGTAGAGGGGCATGGGAGCGTCTGGTTGGTCCTTTCTTGGCAGTGCAGGCATCACAACAGTGCACAAAAAGTTCAGTGTAATGCCTGCATCCGGCCCAGTGGAACCGTTGGCGCAGTTTGTTCAGCGTCTTTGCCACCCCATAGTGACCTGCCCCCACCGAGCCGTGGGCTGCCCGTAGCACTCGTTGGCGCCAGTCCTTGGGCACCAGTAACTGCCACACACTTCTTCCCCGGCCCGGCGCTTGCCAGACTCAGTACAACGGTCCATCACGCCGGGCCAAGGTGGCCCACTGGGAAAAGTAGGCCTTGGTCTCCACCGACATGGCAGAGACAGCTTGCCAGTGGGGGTGTGCCTTGGCGTCGACCCACTGTCCCACCCTGGCCAGGGTGGGATCACTATCCTGCGCTGTTTGCCACTCCTGCTTGTCCATTGCCATCAGCCACGCCTCCTCTGGCTCAACCTGCCGCGTGGTGGATACTTGGAGGATTGCTCTGTCTCGCTCCTCTTGGCGCTCACAATGTCTACAATCCTTGCGGGGACGACGGGAGAGGGCATCTGCATTGCTGTGCAGGCGCCCGGCTCGGTGCTGGGTCTCAAAGTCGTAGCTCTGCAGCTCCTCAATCCACGTAGCCACCTGGCCTTCGGGCTCCTTAAAGCTGAGCAGCCAGATCAGGGCCGCATGATCCGTCCGCAGGAGAAAGGTCTGGCCATAGAGATAGGGGCGAAAATGATTGAACGCCGCGACCACCGCCAGGAGCTCGCGTCGTGTAATGCAGTAATTGTGTTCAGGGCAGCTCAAGACACGACTGTAGTAAGCCACCACTCTCTCTCCCCCAGCAACTTCCTGAGACAGGACGGCCCCCAGCCCCACATTGCTGGCGTCTGTGTCCACGATGAAGCGGCACTTAGGATCAGGAAGGGCCAGGATGGGTGCAGTGATCAAGGCGGTGCGGAGCCGGGCAAAGGCGGCTGCACAGTTGTCGTCCCAGTGGAACTCCCGTCCCTTCTCGGTGAGACGGTGTAGGGGACTGGCAACGGAGGAAAAGTTGCGGACAAAACGTCGGTAGTAGGAGACGAGCCCCGTGAAGCTGCGCACCTCGCTGACGTTTCGCGGAACTGGCCATTTCTCGACCGCCTCCACCTTAGTAGGATCAGGGGCCACGCCCTCTGCCCCCACCACATGGCCCAAAAACTTGGTCTCACGTCGAAGGAGGTGGCATTTCTTGGGGTGCAGGCGCAGGCCCGCCCCCCCAATGGCTGGGAAGACCTGACGGAGGTTCTCTAGGGCAAGCTCGAAGTCAGCGGCATGAACCAGAAGGCCATCAAGGTAAACCACGCACCGGTTGCGGGGAATGTGAGCCAGCACCCTCTCCGTTAGTCTCTCGAATGTGGCGGGGTCATTGCAGAGACCAAAGGGCATCACACGAAACTGCCAGAGTCCCTGACCGATGGTGAAGGCCGTCTTGGGTCTGGCTTCTGGTGCCAGCTCCACCTGCCAGTAACCGCTCCGTAGGTCAAGTGAGCTGAACCACTGTGAACCTGCGATGTGGTCCAGAGCGTCGTCATTGCGGGGCAAGGGGTAGGAGTCCTTGCGAGTTGCATTGTTCAGCCGATGAAAGTCCACACAGAACCTCCAGGTGTCATCTTTCTTTTTGACCAGGATGGCAGGGGCGGCCCAAGGGCTATTGGATGGCTCTATCACCCCGGCCGCAGCCATCTCTAGAATCATCCGCTCTGCAGCTTCACGCTTGGCAAGCGCTAACCGGTAGGGTCGCAGTCTAATGGGTGGGGTTGTACCAGTGTCGATTGTGTGCTGCACCAGGTTGGTCTGGGTGCACTCCTCTTCGCGTGCAGCGAAAATCTCAGCGAACTGTTGGAGCAGGTCTTTCAGCTGTTGACTCTGCTGAGGGTCCAGCCCTTCACTGCTCCGCTGATACAGCTTCTGGATGGCGGCAACAGTGTCCGGCGAGGGTGTCTGAGGAACGGTAGCCTCGATGAGGGTCGTCGTCATTGTTGGTGGGCTAGGCAGTGTCGTCATCCCCTCGGTTGGCAGTGGAGATGGGGGCGGCGGCGGCATGGTGACAGGTGGAGTTGGCTGGATGTGGATACGTCCCACCTTCCTCTCTGGACGGCGCCGGAGGGCCAGGGTCTCTGTGCCAAGG